>NC_057810.1:78825605-79109835 GCF_018294505.1 Triticum aestivum | reverse complement strand
CTCGCTGGTGAGCTCACCCCGGCCGCCATGTCCACACACACACACATGTACACACTACACACACACACATTATAGAATTTTAGTTATATAATTTTTTTCTGTTTTTTAGTTATAGAAATGTTAGAAATTATTCTGTTTTGTAGTTATAGAAATATTTTTAGAAATGTTAGTTATATAGAAATGTTATAAATTTTTCCTGTTTTTTAGTTATAGAAATATTAGAAATGTTATAAATTGTTTCTGTTTTTTAGTTATGGAAATATTTATATAAATGTGAGAAATTTTTCTGTTTTTTAGTTATAGAAATATTAGAAATGTTATAGAAATGTTAGTTATATATTCAGAAATATTAGAAATTTTAGAATTAGTTTTAGTTAAATGAATTAGATTAATGTCAAATTGTTAGAATTTGCATATAGAATGTTAGATTAATGTTACTTTTTGCGGGCATACAGTATTTGTTCTCGACGATATGCCCGGCCCGCATCCTCGCCGTCGACCCGTTCGTGACGACGTCATGCTTCAGAGGACCCATGTCCGGGACTGGGCTCCGCCGGGCTGGCACTGGGAGGTGCTACCTTGAGGGGCGCGCCGCTTGGTGAGGAACCCGGCCTCGGGTCCCGTCGTCGACCCTGATCTCCTTTGGTGGCGTTCGCGTGGGCCACATTCGGTGCAGAGGCAGCCGGACCTGCCGGAGGTGGTGCGTCGCCGTGTCAGGGAGGAAGACGAGCACGTCCATTGCTACATGGCTGCTATGGACGACGTCAGGGTCTCCACTGCTTGGAAGGTTCTTTGGGCAGATGACCAGAGATATGATCCTGTGATGGTTCCTTCTCTTTGGGTGTCCACCGCCCGTGCCCCAGGAACCGCGAGTGGCCCCCTAGATTCTTTTGTAGCACTCGATCTTTATTAGGTACCTAGCGAGTGATGTATTCGATATATAATATTCGAGACGATGTATTCGAGATTATATATCTTATTGGAGACGATGATGTATTCGAGATTATATATTAATCGAGATGATGCATATATATTGTGTACTATATGATTCAGTTTTTCCTTATTGATTGCATCCATGCATTGTAATTTGAATACTAAATTTTTCTATATTTCTTCTGTATTAGTTAAGTAAAAGCTATGGCGGACAATACCGGCAGAGACAGAGAAGTGGAATAGTTCGACATCATACGCAGCCCTGGCAGGCTAGATGATCTGAATGAACCAGATGACGGCTCCCAATATCTGAACAATACCGGAGAGGGTGATGAAAAGATATTTGATCTCGACGACCGAGCTGATGAAGTCATGAACTATGATTCTGATTATGATGACACAAACAATGTTTATGATGACACAGAGAATGTTGATCTTCAAATAACAAAGGCTACCGGCAAGGTATGTATTTATATAAGCAGGCATCTGGTGATCATCACATGTTTTATTTTATTTGAAGATATATTAACAACTCGATCTTCCTTCTTTCAGCCCTCCGGATGGAGCAAATATGCTTCTACAGACAGCAAGACAAAGCGAGGCCCGGGCAAAAAGTTGAAGGATGGTGTAAAGTACAACATCGACTCCGTCAAACCTAATAGCAAACCCCGATCGCCTAAGAACATTGCGAACAAGTGGACTTGTCAGTGCAGAGTTCTTGTGAAGTACATCCTCCCGATCTCCATTCAAGAATGGAAAGAGCCAAAAACTAAACGTCCAGGTGTTACTTGGGTCAATGATAGAGCAAAAGAAACCCTTTGGGATTCTTTGATGGAACATTTAACCCTACCAGATTATTTCAGTAAAGTAGATGTGGACAAAGTCAAGGGCGTTGCTCTCAAGAAGATGGCAATTGCATTCAACACCCATAAGAAAACTGTATGGGCCAACTACCTCGCTGCAAAATGGAAGACTCCAGAATTCACAGGAACACTGGAGAAGCAAAGAGAACACTGGGACGATTTCGTGAAATTCAAGGCTTCAGAAATATCTAAGGAACGGTCGATAAAAAACAAGGCCAATGCCGCAAAAAAGACACAGTTCCATAGGCTGGGTCCAGGTGGCTACGCGGTGGGATTGCCTAAGTGAGATAAGTCTGAGCAAGAGATGGAGGATGCAGGGATCACTCCGATTACTAGGAGCTGGCCCCCTAGGTGCAGAACTTGGTTCTATGCGCATGGGGGGGTGTTGGACCCGAATACATGCCTGGTTTCGCTGAAGGCAAGTCTAAAACGAGCCGAACAAAAGATACTTGATGCAATAGAAGAAGGTCGAGCGGGGGTGTTCATGCCCAACAGAGAGAACGATGAGCTTATGCGCACCCTTGGAAATCCTGAACACCCGGGAAGAACATGAGGCATGGGTGTTATTCCCGGGTATGAGGGCTTTTCGGACTGGAACGGCGACTACATGTCCCGTGCAAGAAAGAAGATAGAGGAGGATAAGAAGAGGAAGCTGGAGGAGGAGCAGAGGAAGCAGGACGCAGAACGCCTTCAACGCCTAGAAGCAAGGCACATGGACTTGGCACTCAAATTCCAGCAGCAGGAGCAGCAGATCGACTCACTTAGCCAGGAAAGGGGGTCTCAGCAGCGGCAACAGCAAGCGGATGATTGTCCATCATTGGATAGCACCGTCCCATCCATGCCGAGAAGCAGCGTTGGTTCTGCCTCGGGCGACACACAGCTGCTGGATACATACCCTGTGGATGACATCATAGAGAACACTAACTGTGAGCTACACTCCAAAATGAAGACCATATCCATGAAGGTGGCGGATGGCGTTTCTTTCACAATTACCCCCGAAGCAACCTTCCATTGCATCCCGATTCCAGAGGGCTATGCTCGTGTCATGGTTGATGAAGTGGGGGAGCCATATTCGATGCTAGCACTTGACATTGCTGGAGGTGACGGCGAGCCCACACTAGGAGAGGCGTACATCGTATCATCCTATGGAGAAAGGATTGCATCATCTTTCCAAGTCCACCGACACCGCATCATCTGCCGACTCCTCCTCGAAGTCCGCCACCAAGTCAGCAGACTCCAGCTCCTCCAAGTCCATGAACGTGTGAGCCGACTCCTCGTCGAAGTCCACCATCGAGTCAGCAGACTCCCGCTCCTCCCAGTCCACGAACGCGTGAGCCGACTCCTCCTCGAAGTCCGCCACCTCCTCCATGTCCCCGAACGCGTGAGCAGACTCCTCCTCCTTCATGTCCGGCACAGCGTCAGGCCACTCCTCCTGCTTCAAGTCCGGCACAGCGTCAGCCACGTCAGCCGTCTCCACTGTCTCAGCAATCGCAGAAGAGACACGCCGCAGCTATGGTGCGTAGCGGTACGAGTCGAGGTAGTACAGGACGTACAGGTGGAGACAAGCGATATAAATATGGTCCAAGCCTCGCCCCTCTTCCTCAGAGGCCTTACGACATGGCCGAGGAGCAAAATGCAGCCATAGTGCAGGCCCAAGTCGACGCCCATTTTCGACCGAAACCGGCACCGCCGCCAAAGGATAAAGTGCCTGAGAAAATGATTGACCACTTCATTCGTATGGCTAGATCACCAGCTCCCAAGCATGTTGACTTAGACTATGAGTGCCAAATCAGGAAGCTACATCGAGCGAGGCTACAGAAGGAAGCGAGCTCGAGCTCGAGCCAACAAGCAGCTGGCAAAAAATGCGGGAAAACTGTTCCCCAGCTGGGAGAACAGGCGGCGCAAGCGATCCCCCCGCTTGTTGTGCCAACAACACATGAGAGGAGTACACGCGCCCAATATTATTGTGGGAAAACCGTTAGCATTCCCCATCTGGGCGATGTGGTAATAACGGAGGAGCATATAATGCAGGATGAAATGCTCAAGATCTCTGTTGGACAACTCCTCGAAATCGAGCCCATGTCTCCGCTTATTCAATCGGAAATAAAACAGAAATATGTCCGGGGCCAACCTTTGGTCCATCCAGACAAGGTCAAGAACCTCCCAACGAGAATGTATGAATTGCATCAACGGTACATGAACATTACCAAGATTTCCAATCGAGAGTCCCTCATGGTGAATGTCAAGCGTGAGCATTATTACCATGAGAAAGATCTTGCCATTGAGTATTCAGAACTATTTCAGTTATACAATCAAGACGCACTCGACAAGTCTATTGTCAGTTGCTATTGTCTGTAACTGATTTCTTTTTGCAATTTAAGTCTCAAGCTAGCTATGTAGTGATAATTTTGATAAATCATTACATGTAATTATCCTCACTATATTCTTTTCTATGGTATTAAATGCAGGATGAAGATGTATGAAATGAAACAATCTGGACGCTATGACATTGGTTTCATTGACCCAAATACCATTAATGAGTACATATGGAATCTTCTAGTTTATCAAGCAGGTGTAGAGGAAACCATGCTAGAGTTCTTGAAGCACCTTAATACCAATGAAGATATACTACTTCCTTACAACTTCATGTGAGTCACACTGTCTTGTAATACAAATTCTGTTTTTGCTTACTAGCTAGTTAGATGTTAATAATTAAGTGTATACGGTTTACGGTAGCTGATTAATTTTATGCACATGCCCGCTAAATTAAGACATGCAAACATGTGCGCATGCAGTTGGCACTGGATCTTGTTAGACATTAAAGTTGGGGAAGGAAGAGTTGAATTACTGGACTCACTACTTAAAGAAGATAAAGACTACACCATCGTGAAGGGGATAGTCAACAGGTAATTTCAATCATTATTAACTATATCTCGGCCTATTATTAGCTCGTCATTTCCTGATATGAACTATTTAATAACCCCTTTATTAATTTTCTTTGCCGACGGGCAGGGCATGGGCAAAGTTCATCAAGGTGACTCCAGGCAAATGGGCAAAAAAGTTGTTTTGGCATCGACCAAAGGTAAGTAATTAAGTAGTACTAGCTAGGTACCATCCCTTTTATTCTTGTTTCAATATCATTAATTAATTATCATGCTTGATCAATCATTATCTGATTCAATTCCATTCTCGTAAAGGCCCTGAAGCAGGCGCAGGGGAATGATTTGTGTGCATTCTACGTTTGCGAGAACATTCGCATGATGGCGTCAGAAAGGAGCAGATCTGAAAGACAGGACAGGGTACGTTTGTCATAACACTATTCACACCATTATCGATATCTAGTCACACAACTAATACACATGCATATTGATATCCTTCTTAACAGTTCAGAGAGGTGCGGGATAAGCTCCTACCAGCGGAGCGCATACTAGCACTTCAAGAGGAAATAGCCGGATTTTTGCTCGACCAGGTCATAGATCCCAAAGGAGAATACTATTACTCACTACCGTCCCCATGAACCACTTGTCATCGTGCTCAGGAGGCACCAAGGCAACATGTAGGAGAAATTGTATATGTATATACATGTGTATGTGTGAATAATTAATGGTGTTGGTTGTGAGACATTCGATGATATATATTTATATATATATATATATGCGGTTCTACGTACGAGAAAATCTATTTATATATATGCATAACGTGTACAATTTGTAGTATCGTGAAATACCAGCAAACAAAAAATAATTAAATGGAAAATAAAGCCAACCCCCCCCCAAACATTCAGTACCGGTTGGTGTTACCAACCGGTACTAATGTCCGACACGCATCCGGGCCTGGCTCGTGCCACGTGGTGACACTTTAGCGCCAGTTCGTGACGAACCGGTACTAAACAGGGGACCTTTAGTCCCCACTCTTTAGTGCCGGTTGCCGAACCGGCACTAAAGGCCGTTACGAACCGGCACTAAAGGCCGGTTCTGCACTAGTGTCACTACTTTCAAATAAACACATTATAGTCACTCAATTGAAAAAAAAAAGTATGCGGTTCTACGTACGAGAAAATCTATTTATATACATATGCACTAGTATGCACTAGTATATACATGTTTAGGTGTGAATAATTAATGGTGTTGGTTCTGAGACATTCGATAATATATATTTATATACATATGCGGTTCTACGTACGAGAAAATCTATTTATATATATATGCATAATGTGTACAATTTATAGTATCGTGAAATACCAGCAAACAAAAAAATAAATGGAAAACAAAGCCAAAACCCCCCCAAACATTTAGTACCGGTTGGTGTTACCAACCGGTACTAATGTCCTACGAGCACACGGGCCTGGTTCGTGCCACGTGGTGTCACTTTAGCGCCGGTTCGTGATGAACCAGTACTAAAGGGGGGGGGGACTTAGTCCCCACTCTTTAATGCCGGTTGGCAAACCGGCACTAAAGGCCGTTACGAACTGGTGTACTAAAGGTTCTGCACTAGTGAAAAGATATAAGTGAAGCACTAGAGCAAAAATTATCTAGCTAAAAAGATATAAGTGAAGCACATATAGTATTTTAATAAATTTAAATCAAGTAGGCTTCTCCCAAAAGGTGTGTTACAGCGAGGATGATTGTGGTAAACTAAAAAGCAAAGACTAATATAATACATGACGCTCTAAGCAAAACACATATCATGTGGCGAATAAAAATATAGCTCCAAGTATAGTTACCAGTGAAGGAAGACGAAAGAGGGGATGCCTTCCCGGGGCATCCCCAAGCTTAGGATTTTGGCTATTATTGAATATCTTGGGGTGCCATGGGCATCCCCAAGCTCAGGCTTTTGCCACTCCTTATTCCATAGTCCATCAAATCTTTACCCAAAACTTGAAAACTTCACAACACAAAACTCAACAGGAAGTCTCATAAGGTCCGTTAGTGAAAGAAAACAAAACCACCACATAAGGTACTGTAATGAACTCATTCCTTATTTATATTAGTGTTAAACCTACTGTATTCCAAGTTCTTTATGGTTCATACCACTTAATACTAGCCATAGATGCATCAAAATAAGCAATCAACACTCGAAAAACAGAATCTGTCAAAAACAGAACAGTCTGTAGCAATCTGTGACTAACGCAAACTTCTGGAACTTTAAAACTCCTACCAAAATAGGAAGTCCTAAACAATTTGTTAATTGAACAGCAGCAAAAAGAATCAATGCAAAATCTCGTACCTGTGATTTATTGAATTTTTTCTCGTGAGTGCAAAGTTTCTGTTTTTCAGCAGAATCAAATCAACTATCTTCATAGGTTATCCTATAGGTTCTACTTGGCACAAACACTAATTAAAACATGAAAAAACATCTAAACAGAAAGTAGATGCAAAATTGATTACTAAACAGGAACAAAAACAAAAAACACAGAGAAAATTGGGTTGCCTCCCAATTAGCGCTATTGTTTAACGCCCCTAGCTAGGCATAAAAGCGAAGATAGATCTAAGTAGTGCCATCTTTGGCACTTCATTCCTCAACAGAGCACTTATAATATTTAGGGGTTTCTCCCTTTTTAGCAATGATTAAACTTTTTATTTGTAGAAAAAAGGTTCCTTAACGATAGAGAGATGATTGGGATGAACACTTATGGATTTGATATCCGCGTGTCCCTTACTATAAGGTTCACCCTTATTTTTAGGAACATAAATAAACTTGGCAGTTTTGGTAGGGGGTTTTGGAGTGTTTTTCATGGAAGAAAACACAGAACCTAAGTTAGTAATGATATCCTCAAGTTTACTGATTCTTGCAGAATCTAGAACTATAGGTTCTTTCTCTTTAAGATTTTTCAAAGTAACTCCAACCCTAGATCCGTATTGGGTAATCTGATTATGAATCTTTTTATCCAAATTTTCAATTAACTCAACAGTGGCAATTTTATTTTCAATAATCTCAAGCCTTTGCATCACATGTTCTAAAGTTAAAACAGTTCCATTAACCAAGAGAGGTGGTGGTCCAAACAAATTTAACATAGAATTATAAGCATCAAACGTATGGCTACTCAAGAAATCCCCTCCAGTAACGGTATCAAGAACGGATCTATTCCAAGGAGTAATGCCTACATAAAAATTGCGAAGAAGAACGGAAGTAGAAAGCTTCCTAGTGGATTTATTTTGAGCATTGCAAATTCTATGCCAAGCATCTTTTAAATTTTCTCCCTCCCTTTGCTTAAAATTGGGAATTTTATGTTCGGGTGTGATAACAAGGATAGGAGAACTAGCCATAATGACAAGGTAAACGATCTAACACACGAGCAAACAGTAAACGGCAAGCGAAAGAGAGAGGAGAAGAAGGCAAGCGGAAAAGAGAGGAGATTGGGAAAGAGAGGGCGAATAAAACGGCAAGGGTGAAGTGGGGGAGAGGAAAACAAGAGGCAAATGGCAAATAATGTAAATGTGAGGGAGATGAGTTTCTGATGGGTACTTGGTATGTCTTGACTTGAGCGAAGACCTCCTCGGCAACGGCGCCAGAAATCCTTCTTGCTACGTCCTGAGCTTGCATTGGTTTTCCTTGAAGAGGAAAGGGTGATACAGCACAGTAGCGTAAGTATTTCCCTCAGTTTTTGAGAACCAAGGTATCAATCCAGTAGGAGGCTCCACACAAGTCCCACGAAACTACACAAATCAAGAAAGAACTCGCAACCAATGCGATAAAGGGTTTGTCAATCCCTTCACGGCCACTTGCGAAAGTGAGATCTGATAGAGATACTATGATAAGATAAATATATTTTTGATATTTTATAATGTAGATGCAAATAAAAGTAGATTGAAAACTTATATGATAAAAGATAAGCCCGGGGGCCATAGGTTTCACTAGAGGCTTCTCTCAAGATAGCATAAGTATTATGGTGGGTGAACAAATTACTGTCGAGCAATTGATAGAAAAGCGAATAATTATGAGATTATCTAGGCATGATCATGTATATAGGCATCACGTCCGTGACAACTAGACTGACTCCTGCCTGCATCTACTAATATTACTCCACACATTGACCGTTATCCAGCATGCATCTAGAGTATTAAGTTCATAAGAACAGAGTAACGCATTAAGAAAGATGACATGATGTAGAGGGATAAACTCAAGAAATATGATATAAACCCCATCTTTTTATCCTCGATTGCAACAATACAATATGTGCCTTGCAACCCTTTCTGTCACTGGTTAAGGACACCACAAGATTGAACCCAAAGGTAAGCACTTCTCCCATGGAAAGAAAGATCCAGCTAGTAGGCCAAACCAAACCGATAATTCGAAGAGACTTGCAAAGATAACTCAATCATACATAAAATAATTTAGAGAAGATTCAAATATTACTCATAGATAAACTTGATAATAAACCCACAATTCATCGGATCTCGACAAACACACCGCAAAAAGAGTTTACATCGAATAGATCTCCACAAGAGAGGGGGAGAACATTTTATTGAGATCCAAAAAGAGAGAAGAAGCCATCTAGCTAATAACTATGGACCTGAAGGTCTGTGGTAAACTAATCACAACTCATCGGAAGGGCTATGGTGTTGATGTAGAAGCCCTTCGTGGTGGATTCCCCCTCCGGCAGAACGTCGGCGACGGCTCCAAGATGGGATCTCGCGGATACAGAAGGATATAGTGGCGGAAATATTTCCTCGGTGGCTCCCTGGATGTTTTCGGGGTACGTAGGCTTATATATGAGGAAGAAGTACGTTGGTGGCCGCTCGAGGGGCCCAGGAGACAGGGGGCATGCCCAGGAGGGGTGGGCACGCCCACCAATCTCCTGGCCGCCTTGTTTGCTTCTTGACTTGCACTCCAAGTTCTCCGGATCACGTTCGTTCCAAAAATCACGCTCCCGAAGGTTTCATTCCGTTTGGACTCCGTTTGATATTCCTTTTCTTTGAAATACTTAAATAGGCAAAAAAACAATATGGGATGGGCCTCTGGTTAGTAGGTTAGTCCCAAAAATTATATAAATCTGTAAAATAAAGCCCATAAACATCCAAAACAGGTAATATAATAGCATGGAAAAATAAAAAATTATAGATACGTTGGAGACGTATCACAGCACAGTAGTGTATGTATTTCTCTCAGTTTTGAGAACCAAGGTATCAATCTAGTAGGAGGATCCTCACAAGTCCCATGCACCTACACAAACAAACAAAGAACTCGCAACCAACGCGATAAAGGCATTGTCAATCCCTTCACGGCCACTTGCGAAAGTGAGATCTGATAGAGATGATATGATATGATAAATATATTTTTGGTATTTTATAATATAGATTGGAAAAGTAAAGATGCAAACAAAAGTAGATTGAAAGCTTATATGATAAAAGATAGACCCGGGGGACATAGGTTTCACTAGTCTCTCAAGATAGCATAAGTATTACGGTGGGTGAACAAATTACTGTCGAGCAATTGATAGAAAATCGAATAATTATGAGATTAACTAGGCATGATCATGTATATAGGGATCACGTCCGTGACAAGTAGACCGACTCCTGCCTGCATCTACTACTATTACTCCACACGTCGATCGCTATCCAGCATGCATCTAGAGTATTAAGTTCATAAGAACAGAGTAACGCATTAAGAAAGATGACATGATGTAGAGGGATAAACTCATGCAATATGATATAAACCCCATCTTTTTATCCTCGATTGCAACAATACAATAGGTGCGTTGCTGCCCCTGCTGTCACTAGGAAAGGACACCGCAAGATTGAACCAAAAGCTAAGCACTTCTCCCATTGCAAGAAAGATCAATCAAGAAGGCCAAACCATACCAATAATTCGAAGAGACTGCAAAGATAACTTAATCATACATAAAAGAATTCAGAGGAGATTAAAATATTTCTCATAGATAAACGTGATCATAAACCCACAATTCATCGGATCTCGACAAACACACTGCAAAAAGAGTTACATCGAATAGATCTCCAAGAAGAGGAAGGAGAACTTTGTATTGAGAATCAAAAAGAGAGAAGAAGCCATCTAGCTAATAACTATGGACCCGAAGGTCTGTGGTAAACTACTCACAACTCATCAGAGAGGCCTTGGAGTTGATGTAGAGGCCCTTCATGGTGGATTCCCCCTCTGGCAGAGCGCCGGCAACGACTCCAAGATGGATTCTCACGGATACAGAAGGTTACAGTGGTGGAAATAACTTTTCGTCGTCTCCTTTGATGGTTTCGGTGTATATGGGTATATATAGGAGGAAGAAGTACGTCAGTGGATGCCCGAGGTGCCCACGAGATAGGACGACGCGCCCAGTAGGGAGGGGGGCCTCCACCCTCGTGGCCGCCTCGGGAGCTTCTTGACTTGCAGTCCAAGTCCTCTGTATCACGTTCGTTCCAAAAATCACGCTCCCGAATGTTTCATTCCGTTTGGAATCCGTTTGATATTCTTTTTCTTTGAAACACTAAAATAGGCACACACAAAAACAGCAATACGGGTTGGGCCTATGGTTATTAGGTTAGTCCCAAAAATGATATAAAAGTGTAAAGTAAAGCCCATAAACATCCAAAACAGGTAATATAATAGCATGGAACAATCAAAAATTATAGATACATTGGAGACGTATCATCGTGGTACTAAGTCTGAAAGTAAGAATAGGGGGTACGTATAAGGAGGCGAGGCCCTAGCTACGGCGAGGTTGTTCACACGAGTTTACGAGTTCAGGCCCCTCTCGGAGGAGGTAAAAGCCCTAGGTCTCGGTGCCCTGAGGCGGTCGACTGGAATATGGTGTGTGTGTTTATAGGGGGTGCGAACCCTTGTCCCAGAGGAGGGGGTTGCTTATATAGAGTGCACCAGGACCCCAGCCCACCTCCGTTACAGGGGTTCAATGTACATTCAGACAAGGCATTACTGGTAACACCAGCTATAAAGTGTATTTAATGATCTTTAAGACTACAGAGTGAACTCTTGACCGTTGCCATCCTGAGTGACTCTAGGTCTTCCATACTCCGAGTGGTTTCTTGTCTGGTAGAATGGCTTCATCTTGGCCGATTGACTTTGGGGGTACCCGAGTGAGGTGATTGGTCGAGTGGATTGCACTCGATGGCTTCAGTCGGTACCCCTTGCTATATCTTGCATGTCCTTGACTCTAGGGCGTATAGGTCAAGTCTATGACCCTACCCTAGGTCTATGGCATCGTCATTAGGCCCCGAATGGATTGAGGTCCGAGTGAAAAAAGAAGGTTTAAGTTGGTTCCGCCTTGACTTTTCTGCTTCACGAATATTCATGCTGGGTTTGAGGTCTATGTTGGAACTTCGGCTTCATTTCAGTCGCCTTGATCGATTCAGAAGTTGTCGAGTGAACTTGTACTGGTACTCTTCGAGTGTCGTTATGGCATGGTGCGGACTTTTGAAATCCACTACCTCAAAGGTCAACTTCTCCTTGTGATAATTCTTCTCATCGACGAAAACCACGTCAAGAGTGATCTGACCGAGTGAATCGGCTTTCTTTCCTAGGATGACTCCATGGAATCGCATGTTGCTTTCACTGAGCTTCGACATCGGGATGCCCATCCCTTTAAGGGCCTCAGTGTCGGTGTCAAAACCGGCGGATCTCGGGTAGGGGGTCCCGAACTATGCGTCTAGGCGGATTGTAACAGGAGACAAGGGACACGATGTTTTTACCCAGGTTCGGGCCCTCTCGATGGAGGTAAAATCCTACTCCTGCTTGATTAATATTGATGATATGGGTAGTACAAGAGTTGATCTACCAAGAGATCAGAGAGGCTAAAACCTAGAAGCTAGCCTATGGTATGATTGTTGTTCGTCCTACGGACTAAACCTCTCTGGTTTATATAGACACCGGAGAGGGCTAGGGTTACACAGAGTCGGTTACAATGGGAGGAGATCTTCATATCGTATCGCCAAGCTTGCCTTCCACGCCAAGGAAAGTCCCATCCGGACACGGGACGAAGTCTTCAATCTTGTATCTTCATAGTCCGGGAGTTCGGCCAAAGGTCATAGTCCGGCCATCTGTACACCCCCTAATACAGGATTCCGTCAGTAGCCCCTGAACCAGGCTTCAATGACGACGAGTCCGGCGTGCAAATTGTCTTCGGCATTGCAAGGCGGGTTCCTCCTCCGAATACTTCATTGAAGATGTTTGAACACAAGGATAGTGTCCGTCTCTGCAAAATAAGTTCCACATACCACCGTAGAGAGAATAATATTCACACAAATCAAATCTGCTGACGTATTCGGTAGCGTGACATCATGCCACCTCAGCGTGTTTAGCGAGGCAGTTTCCTTGGCACGTCTTGTCAACGCAGAGATCGTGTCCCCTTATTCCGGGATTCTCATCAATACGGGTGTGGGTAACCCAACCGCGCCATTGGTATGTCTTCTTAATTGAAAGTGAGTCCCAAACGATCATGGGGAGGGCTCTTGGTATTCACCTCTTTATAAAGAGACCAAGGGTCGACTCCTTTTTTTCAATCCAATCAAATCCACCTCTCGCCTCGAGTTCCAACACCCAAAGCTTCAGATTCAGGTGCTTCGGACCTTCGATGATGTCCTGTTCCGACCTCCAAGGCCGGTGGATGCCTTCTTCTGTTACAGAAGAAGACGTGCGAAAGCTGAGAGATGCCAGGTATCTAACCGGCAAAATCCCACACAGGCTGCCTACTCAAGGGCAGGCTATTCCTGCTCCCCAGCCCGGTGAAAGTGTGGAGTTCATATCTCACCTCCTTCGGGGGCTAGGCTTCCCGATTGATCCCTTCGTGAGGGGGGCTCATGTTTTGTTACGGGCTGGAATTTCATGACTGAGCTCCGGAGTCCATCCTCCAAATCTCATCATTCATTGTCGCGTGTGAGGCCTTCCTCCATATTACTCCTCACTTCGGGCTGTGGCTTAAGACCTTCAAGGTAGAGCCGAAGATGATCGAGGGGCAGCACGCAGAGTGCGGAGGGGCTATTGTAAGCAATATTGCTGATGCCCCATGGCCCGAGGGCTATTTTCAAGAGGAGTTCGGCCTATGGCAACGAGAGTGGTTTTACATCACAGCTCCCAGGGGAACCACATGGGTGGCGCCACCTGCTTTTCGCTCGGTTCCCCCACCACGGCTAACATCATGGATCAACAAAAGGGCTTAACTAGGGGCCATCCAAGTACGTGCCCTTGTTGCAGGGCCGCGTTTGAGATCTCCTAGAGAGAGATATCAATTTGGTCGTAGTGGCGCAGGTTATGCTGATCCGCCGCATACTGCCCTGCAAACGTCGCCCCCTCCGCCTGTGGGAATTTAATCCAGAAGGACCACGAGCTCTCCACCATTTTATGGGCACGACGCCCGTGGAGATGTACAAATTGTTCTTCGGATCACAAGCAATGTGTCCGGACTTGTCCGAGGAAGCAGGTCTGAGCTGCAACCGCCCGTATGCTCAAGTAAGTAGCCCTGTACCCGGACATGCCATCCATACATTTACCATAAAACTGCCCTTAAAAGAGTTATCCTTTTAACAGGAGTGGATAGAGGAAGAAAAGCTTATCAGGTGTCCGGCCCCCCTCCCTGAGACCACGCCGGATCCTGTGTTGACCAGGATGCTGGAGGCTGCGCCTTTTGAAGAAGGCGAAGAGGGGAACAAAGAAGCTACCGCCTCTGCAAAGGAGGCTGTCAAGAAAGGAGGAATCGAGAATTCTTCTGTCCAGGGAAAGAAGAGGACCGCCTCTGAAAACCCGGAGGCGATGGCCTCAAAGCGGGGGAAGAAATCTTCATCAGAGGGTCTGGCGCTGGAGGGTGCCCCGGCCGCATTATGTCCCCAAGGGGATCAGCTCTCCACCGAGTCATAAGTAAAGAGAGGGGTTTTTTAAAATGAGTGATATCCCTATTTTATTTGGGAGGAAGATAACCGAAATTTTACCTTGCAGTTCGGATCTCAACCCTTCTCAGCAGAGCTCATCTTCAGGGGATCTTCGTCCGGAGATGATGGAGAGCGAAACGCCTCCCCCAGCTTTACCGTCTTGCGAGGCGGGTAACCCCGAGGTGTCGTCTCGGAGGGTTTCTTCAAATCCGGACCTCGAAAAGGGGCCTCGGACTAGTCCGGCACCTTCCGGTGCACGGTCAGAGTAGCTGAAGGATCTGCTCGGGCGAGCGTCTATCTCAGAAGAACACCATGTGTTGATGAACACGGTGATTAGAAGGATTTCGTCCGCAGAAAGCGGATTGTACGAGGCCGTCAGGAGTTTATAGACAGGTTTTGAGGTACGCGAAAAGATGTACCTTTTGACAGAGCCGCATATATAAAATGCGCCATGTATAGATAGTAGCCCCTGAGACTCAGTGTGTTGTCAAAAATGACGGCACAGAGGATCATAATCCTAGGTATAATATGGTGCCTTTCCTATGTAGGTGGCGAGGTGTTCGGTGGTTAGCCGGACTGATGAATTTGCCGAGCTAAAGCGGCAACTTGACGTAGCAGATGCCGACATCGCGCTTGTAAATGAGCGGCTGGACGAGGAACAAGGTATGCAATGTCTCCGAACACATCTGGTAAGAGGAGCTTGACGCTTGTACCTTATAACATGTGTGCTTAATGCAGATGGTGCCGCTGCCGTGGAGGACCTTTGGGCGGAACTTGCCTGAGCCAAGGAGCAAGCCAGGAAAAGTGATGCGGCTGCCGTGAAGGCGGCTGAAGAGCTAAGAGCCGAACAGGCTGCTCACTGCCAGAGCAAGAAAGAAATGGCCAAGATGGTTGTAAAATTGAAAGATGTTGTCGACCGTTGTAAGCTTCTTGAAAAAGAAGATAGGGTGGCATAGAAGAACGTAGAAAAGGTCACTACCGAGGCCAAGGACACTCGCTCTGTAATGAGAGCTATGAAGGAGGAGCTACGTCAGGACGGAGATATCACGACTGGAAAGCCCTATATGCTGCGTATGAGGTTCGGGGATCCTAAGTATGCTCCGTTAGACCAGAAGTGGAGTACGGCGAACACGTATCTGGATTTAGTGGCAAGTGCCGCGGACGCGACCGAACACTTCCGGGTCTAGATGACCATGAATTGGAAGAACTTTTTTGGTCGCAGTTCCACAATCCAGAGCGCCCACTTTCGCTATCTGATCATTTGGCCGCGTGGACGGAGCTGAACAGGTTATCCGGACTCGCCATGAAGCATGTCGTGAGTCATCTATGGACGAAAGGGCCCGAGCCGAAGAGTTATTTTAGCTTGGCGCAGCAGTTCCTTGGTGCGGTGCCGCATATTGATGCAATGAAGAGGTCAGCGTGCATAGAGGGTGCACAGATGGCTCTTGCCCGTGTCAAGACATACTGGGCGGAGATGAAGGCCAGTGTTGTTCCGTCCCAGGATTCGAACGAAAGCCGAGTAACTGTCGAGCACTATTTTGAGGAAGTTTTGCAGGGCACTTTTTTAATAGAGACACAATGCTCGAAGGATGTTATGTTCGAATAACATGTACTGCTGTAAAACAATGTATTGATGGAATATAAAAGCTTTTTATACTTGTGCTTTAAAGAATTAAAATACCTCCTGTGCGGCCGTTAATGTATATGTGTATATAACTTGAAAGATGGCAGTCATTGGCTTCAGCCCCCATGCATATAATGTGGGGGTGTTCGCAGAAGGCACATTTTCACACTTGATCCAACGTCTTGGTCCTATAAAGGAGGTGATAACGCAGCGAACTAGGCAACCGGACTATAATGCTTTATCACTTTCACTTAGCCATAGGAGTTTGACAGTGGGGCTACTGAATAGCCCCAAGGGGCACCGCGCTCTCCCGAATTTGGGGCACGTGTGTGCCTGACCTGGAAACGGCCCTTCGTTAATGTGGAGGAATCCTAAAGATTCCGGCAAGTCATCGAGTGGTTGACCAGTCTCTCGCTATATCATGACAGTCAACTTTCGGCTTTCTCTACTGAGGTGCTCGCCTGGACAAACCGGGGCCCAATCGTAGTAGTTCTCCTGGTGCTGCCTTAGCCGATAGAGCAGAACGTAAGACAGCAAAACACAGGAGCCGGGCAAACCCAACATTTGACCAAGGACATGATTCGGAGCTGATGTATATAAGGCCAAACTCGCGACGCCGAACACTCCCTAAGGTATTCGGTCTTTATGAAAACGGGCCGAACAAAAAGCCCTTGGTAAGAAGCCCCTGGTGTCCGGGTACGCGCAAAATTCTGGTGTGGCCACATGCCAAGATGCCAGCCTCCTCCTCGGTTATAGCAAAAACCGGGGGATGTTATCAACAAGAGATAGTAAAAAAAGGTTTACGCAGGGTCTTAATCTGAAAAGAATCCTTGAAACGGGTCCCTACTGCACGTCTGCACCTGTGTCTCCGTTGTGCCGTATCCTGGACGGGTGTAGCATGGTGTTCGTCTGCAAAAGGGAGGAACTTAGTGGAAAACAATCATGCGGGAAATCGACGTTAAAATAAACAAAGTATAATACAGAAAATGGGTAGAATTGAGCTTCATTGTCTCCCGGTGTAAATGCGCGGAGCCCCTTGTACAGGGTTATGCGGCTATTAAGCCTTTGTATGTTTACGCCGAACTCGTCGAGCCATGTCCAGAGTCTTTAACGACCTGTTTAGGTGCTCTAACTAGTAAAGCTGAATTAGTGTGCGGCTGTCAAGGCAGCCGCACCATCGTCTGCGCTCGGGTAACACTTGATATTTCCCATTAATGAGATGATGCCTCGTGGACCAGGCATTTTGAGTGTAAGGGATGCATAATCCGGTATTGCGTTAAAGCGGGCGAAAGCTTCGCGTCCCAGTAGTGCTTGATAGCGACTTATGAATGGGGCAATGTGGAAAGTTAGCTTTTCGCTTCCGAAGTTGTCGGGGGAGCCGAACATAACTTCTAATGAGAGGGAGCCCATACAATGGGTATCTGGGCCTGGCGTGACCCCTTGAAAGGAAGTTTTCCCATGGCGAATTATTGCTGGGTTTAACCCCATTTTGCGGATTGTGTTCTGATATAGCAGGTTTAGGTCACTGCCACCGTCCATTAGGACTTGTGTAAAGTGGAGTCCGTCATTATCAGATCTAAGACCAAGGTAGTCCAGCCTGCGTTCCGGATAATTCTAGAGTAATCCTGATGATCGAAGGTGATTGGTTGTAACAACTAGTCGCGGTACTCCTCTGGGACAGGCCGTATGGCGCGTATCTCCGTAGGCACCACTCTATTTTTCCCTTTTGTCACATGAAGTGAATTTACTGTTTTGACTTCTTGCGGGAACTTCTTTTGTTCTCCGGTGTTCTGCTTGGGGGGTTCGTCGTCATCCTTGCTTGGTATGTCGAGCCCCTTGTGTTCGGCGTTGAGTTTGCCGGATTGCTTGAATACCCAACAACCTCTATGGATGTAGTTTGCAGGCCTCCCGGAAGTGATGTGGATTTAACATATTTTGTCCAAGATTTTGTTGAGGTTAGAAAGCTCGTCCCTATTATCTTCGGGGGGCGGCTTTTTATGATTCTGCTGAGAGCTTTTGAATCCGACGTTGACTGCCGTGCTCTTCAGGCTACTATCCTTGAACCGGCGCTGTTCCTTACTATGGCGCATTTTCCCATTTCCATCTCTGACTTCGGATGTACTTGGGCCGCTGGTGCTGCTTCTTGCCAACCAGCTATCCTCTCCTGCGCAAAAGCGGGTCATGAGGCTTGTCAATGCGGCCATTGTTCTTGGCTTTTCTTGGCCGAGGTGTCTGGCGAGCCATTCGTCTCGAACGCTATGTTTGAAAGCTGCTAAGGCTTTGGCGTTCGGACTGTCGACTATCTAATTCTTTTTAGTAAGAAATCTGTTCCAGAGTTTTCGGCCTGACTCTCCGGGTTGTTGAGTTATATGGCTTAGATCGTCTGCATCCGGAGGTCGGACATATGTCCCTTGAAAATTTGCCTGAAAAGCATCCTCGAGCTCCTCCCAACTTCCTATGGTATTTTCGGGAAGGCTTTTAAGCCAATGCCGGGCTGGCCCTTTGAGCTTGAGGGGTAAGTATTTTATGGCGTGGAGATCATCTCCTCTAGCCATGTGTATGTGGAGGATATAATCCTCAATCCAGACTCCAGGGTCTGTTGTTCCATCGTATGCCTCTATGCTTACGGGCTTGAATCCCGCTGGAAATTCATGGTCCAGCACTTCATCGGTGGAACATCGGGGATGTGCGGCGCCCCTGTATTTGGGTGTGCCGCGATGTTCGGATATTTGTTGTGTTGCATTGCTTACTAGAGCTTGCTTTCTTGGCCCGTAGATAGATCTAGTTGGGCCGTCTTTTTGATGTGAATCCTTGTGCGGATCGCGTGCCGGATTGAGTGCGGCTCCCTTTCCCACTCGATGTAGGTCATGGGGTCATCTATCCGACCTGGTGGCTTCTTTGTTTTTTGACCGTGGGGGCTCTAAGGCCTCCTCATCAAATTCAGGTAGTAACTTTTGCTTCAGATAGCTCTTTGTGTGGTGACTGTCACCGTACTTGTATGCGGTGTTGAGTACTTTGCCCCATCTGATTCTGAGTGCATCTTCCGCTGTCTTGAGCTTCCGTTTCTGCTTTTTCAGGCTAGGCGCAGTGGAGACGAGCCTTTGGTGGAGGTTCTTATTCTCCAGCAACTTGTCCGGCATGAGGTCGTCCGGACTATTATCTTCGCTGGGGACGGGTTCGTTGTTTTGTTTATCCAAGTTGCCCTGTTCGGACGGTTGCTGGATGGCATGTTCGTCATCCGCCGGTTCGCCCGCTCTATGGCTGGGTCTTTGTCGAGGTGGGGTTTGGCGCGGCGCTTCCACTGCCGCTTTGATTGCTTTTCGAGGGAACGATCCCTCGTTGCACCCTTTTGAGCCTCGTCGTTGTTTCTTTTAGGTGTGTCCACCATATATACATCATGGGATGAGGCCGTTATCCAGTGCCCTATAGGCGCTGGTTCATGTTCGTCTTCTTCATCGGCGTCCATACCGTCGATGTTTTCGGAGTCGAAGTCGAGCATGTCGGTCAAATCGTCGATAGTGGCTACGAAGTGGGTGGTGGGTGGGTTTCGAATTTCTTCGTCGTCCGCATCCCAACCTTGTTGACCATAGTCCGGCCAGGGTTCTCCTGATAAAGAGAGAGACTTTAGTGAATTCAGGATGTTGCCAAAGGGCGAGTGCTGAAAGATGTCCGCGGTGGTGAACTCCATTATTGGAGCCCAATTGGGTTCGATTGGAAGGGGTGTGGAAGATTCGGAGTCCGGAAAGGAGTCCGGCACCTTGGAGTCACGAGCTTCACAAAGGATAGGGCTGGTATTCGGCTCGATCGCCGTAGATATTGCAGCCCCCGAGGCGGTGTCCAACCATCCATCCCCAATTGGCGCGGTCGGCTCTGAGGTAAGGGTCGGAGCGGACACCTGAGCGGCCTTCTGGGCACTGTCCGGCAGCAGAGCTAGATCATGCCCGTCGTGACAGTGCGGCACGCTCGGCTGTGGCTCGAATCCGTCGAAGATCAAGTCTCTGCGGATGTCAGCCATGTGGTTCAAACTTCCAAATCTGACCTGATGGCCAGGGGCATAGCTTTCAATCTGCTCCAGATGGCCAAGCGAATTGGCCCGCAGTTCAAAGCCGCCGAATACGAAGATCTGTCCGGGGAGAAAGGTCTCACCCTGGACCGCGTCGTGGTTGATGATCGAAGAAGCCATAGGGCCTACTGGTGACGACACAGAGGAACTCTCAATGAAAGCACCAATGTCGGTGTCAAAACCGGCGGATCTCGGGTAGGGGGTCCCGAACTATGCGTCTAGGCGGATGGTAACAGGAGACAAGGGACATGATGTTTTTACCCATGTTCGGGCCCTCTCGATGGAGGTAAAATCCTACTCCTGCTTGATTAATATTGATGATATGGGTAGTACAATAGTTGATCTACCACGAGATCAGAGAGGCTAAACCCTAGAAGCTAGCCTATGGTATGATTGTTGTTCGTCCTACGGACTAAACCTCTCCGGTTTATATAGACACCGGAGAGGGCTAAGGTTACACAGAGTCGGTTACAATGGGAGGAGATCTTCATATCGTATCTCCGAGCTTGCCTTCCACGCCAAGGAAAGTCCCATCCGGACACGGGACGAAGTCTTCAATCTTGTATCTTCATAGTCCGGGAGTCCAGCCAAAGGTCATAGTCCAGCCATCCGGACACCCCCTAATGCAGGATTCCCTCACTCAGCGTACAGGATATTCAGACCACTATCACCGTCCATCAAAACCTTGGTCAGTCAAGTGCCCCCAACGACTTAGTCGACCACCAATGCTTGCTGCCAAGGGGTAGCAATGTGTGCTGGGTGATCAGACTGGTTGAAAGTTAAGGGTTTTTTGACCACATCAAGTATGTCTTTGTTGCCGGAGCAACCATGCTCACTTCCCTATTGATCACTTTCAGTCGACTTTTGCTCTCGATGTCAGCAAAAATCATCAAAGTGGTATTGACATTGGGGAAACCGTCCTCATCCTCTTCCTTGTTTTCTTCCTTATCATATTCTTTTTCTTTTTCACTAGGCTGACCTTTCTTCTGGAAACTTTGAATCAAGAGTCGACACTGTCGAGTGGTATGCTTGGGGAGAATCAGATTCCCCTGTTCATCTTTCTTAGTGTGTATATGACACGGAAAATCAAGTATATCATTTCCATCTTGATCCTTCATTTTCTTAGGGTTCCAGGGCCCCCTGGGCTTCCCTTTGAACTTTCTCTATTTAATCATTGCTGCCTCAGCAGGGCCTGCTGTTTTAGCCTTTCGCTTGTGCTTCCGACTGGAATTCCCACCTCCGGTGTCTTGGGCGACTGACTTGTGCTTACCGCTCCGGAGTCGGTCTTCTTCTTCGCAGTTAGCATATTTGGTGGCAATCTCCGTCATCTAGGCTAGAGACATATCTCCGGTCCAACCGAACTTCAGATTGAGCTCTCTGTAACGACTGACTTCCTTGAAGGCACAGACCGCTTGGTGATCAGATACATTCTCCATTGTGTGATGCAGAGTGGTCCACCTCTGTATATAATCTCTCAAGGTCTCATTCACTTTCTGCACACAATGTAACAATTTGCCTAGGGTTTGTGGCAGTGGCTATGACATCTGAACTCGGTGGCGCCGGATAGAAAGAATCGGTGGGGCTGAGTTGGACTTTAGGTATAGGTCATATCTGGATGTGGGAAAGTAGTTGAGGGTTTTGGAGCATATCACTAAGCACTATGAAGCAAGAACCTCATTAAGCAACACCTCATCCCTTCTTGATAGTATTGGTTTTTCCTATAGACTCAATGTGATCTTGGATCACTAAAATATAAAATGTTCAGTCTTGAGATTGAAGATTGAGCCAATCCTTATATCCTTAGCATCTTGAAGGGGTTCCTCATCCTTTAGTCCATGCCACTTCATTGTTGAACTTATCTGAAAACATACTAAATAAAAGTGTTAGTCCAACAAGAGATATGTTGACATTAATTAACAAAATCACCTAGGGAGCACTTGTGCTTTCAAGCTCCCCCTTTTTGGTAATTGATGACAACATACATCAAAGCTTTAGATAGAGGATAACAAGAATAACAAGTAAAGCTCTGGAAAGACATGTAACAAGCATAGGCTCCCCCTACATGTATGCAAGCATGTGAATATGGAATATAGGAGCATGTGAATGCATAAGCATGAGGGAGTTGGCAATGTGTTACATGTATCTTGGCTATATGCATCAGAGCGAAGAATTTTGGGAAAAGTACCTTCATGCTCATGAGTCCTTCTTATAAATAGTATGTACATCAGCAAGAATTCCTCATACACATGACGGTGATGAATATACTTACCGTGTGGTCTTGAGTTGGCATAGGGTGAAATGAACCTGTGAAAAGGAGGTTAGACAACATAGATGCATCTACTAGCCAGAGCAAACAAGAGGAAACCACAAGAATACCAAGACTGGGATGACATGTAGATAGTGAGTACCAAGTACCACATTGGATTAGACATGTCCCCAAAGGCAAAGATATGCAATGAATTTAAAGATTATCTTTCCCTTATGTATTCCTCCCCTGAATCTAGCATGGGATACTGGGAGAAGATAGGGAACAGAAAATCACAGCTCAAAGAAATAAATGAACAAATCTAATGCAACTAAGCACATATGAACATGTCTTTCCCCTCTAGAAGACATGTAACATCTCTCCTCTTGAACACCAAGCATGTGGGATCCATGAAGATTACTCTCCCCTTGAATATTCTCTCCCCCTAGAGATATGATAAGGTATTGATGTGATATCTCTCTATAGATAAAGTTTTGATGTGATCTCTCTCTCCCCCTTTGACATCAATTTCCAAGAAGGGTCTTCTGGATTTGTTGTCACATGGGTTTGGTCCTTGAGTCACAGATCAAAGCAGCAAAGAAAAATGTTATGCTGGTAGAGGACAAGATTCATTGAGTGGAGATGGATCAAAAGAATCACACAAATAAGTGGCAAGCTATTTTTCTCTGTAGTGAGATCGGTGGCACCCAGTTGTATTCTTCCGTAGCACCAAAAGGTTTCGGTGGGACCGAAAATTGTAGGACGGTGTGACCGAGTTCATGATAGGGACAACATTTTTGTCACCTCAGCTCAATTAGACAAGTAAGATCTCACAAGGATTTGCAATGAATTGGATGCAGAAATTGTAGAACAGACAGGAAACGAGAAGAAACTTAAAAGAAATCTAGATGAATTTTTTTTTGAAAGGGGAAACAAATATGCATGAGACAATTGCATGAGCACAGAAAAGAACACCAGAGAACTTCATCTAGAATTGCTCGGCGACAAAGTCACCTCTGTTAGAGTATATTGACTTAGGAGTCAAGTGAGATCACTTGATCATAGGTCATACTCATCGTTTAAGCTCAAAATGGGGTTACCATTTTTTGTTAAGCATCTTGATGTATTCACATCTTGTCGAGTTGCTTTGACTCATGTCTTGGAGTAAAGCTTCTCTAAGATGGAATAACATACCTTGGGTGGCGGTGTTGATCGTGATCATGTAGTTGAACTTGTGTGGGTTGCTCAAGGTTGATGTAGCTCATCAAGAGTTGGGAGCACCACTTGAAATTTGACTCCATCTTCCTACATGGGTTAGTTTTTGCAAGGAAGAGCACTTGTGTATCTAAAATGACAATCATGAAACTCAATAATAAATTTGTCAAAGGATATGTTTGAATGGTCTTGTGCTTCCTTGTTTTCAACCACCATTATGTAGAGACTTGGTGATGTAGAGAATGCTCAAAATGTGAGTGAGTTGCAGTCTCGTAGACGTATATTCATCCAAGTTCCTACAAGGGTTAGATGACATGCAAGATGCAAATGTATCCAAGATGTAAGATTATCATCATAAGAGAAATATCAAGGATTAGTCATAGGCTCATGTCTTGCATGTATCAAATGGAGTTCCTACTCCAAGTTTGAAGCATCAATGATGTTCAATTCACCTCTCAACCTGCAAAAGACTTTCTCATCAAGAGGTTTGGTGAAAATATCCGCTAATTGTTTTTCGGTGCGAACATGCTTAAGATTGATGTCCCCTTTGGCAACATGATCTCGAATGAAATGATGACGAACTTCGATATGCTTAGTTCGAGAGTGTTGCACGGGATTGTGAGCAATCTTGATAGCACTTTCATTGTCACAAAGTAATGGGACATGTTTCACATATATCCCATAATCTTTAAGACTTTGGGTCATCCAAAGTAATTGAGCACAACATGAACCAGCGCCAATGTATTCCGCTTCGGCGGTGGACAGGGATACCGAGTTTTGTTTCATAGAAGACTAAGACACAAGAGATCTACCAAAGAATTGACAAGTACCCGAAGTGGACTTTCTATCAACCTTGTCACCGGCAGTCCGAGTCAGAGTAGCCAACAAGATTCAAAGAGGCCATCTTAGGATACCAAATGCCAAAATTTGGCGCATGAATTGAATATCTCACTATCCTTTTCACGGCCTTAAGGTGACATTCTTTAGGTGCAGCTTGATATCGTGCACACATGCACACACTTAGCATAATATCGGGACGTGAAGCACATAGGTATAAGAATGAACCGATCATAGAGCGATAAACCTTTTGATCAACTGGTTCACCATCTTTTGTCAAATCAAGATGTCCACTAGTAGGCATGGGTGTAGAAATACCTTTGCATTCTTGCATATTGAGCTTCTTGAATAAGTCCTTGGTGTAATTCATTTGAGAGACAAAAGTACCTTCCTTAGTTTGCTTGATTTGCAACCCAAGAAAGAATTTGAGTTCACTCATTGTCGGTGTCAAAACCGGCGGATCTCGGGTAGGGGGTCCCGAACTGTGCGTCTAGGCGGATGGTAACAGGAGACGAGGGACACAATGTTTTTACCCAGGTTCGGGCCCTCTTGATGGAGGTAAAACCCTACGTCCTGCTTGATTAATATTGATGATGTGGGTTACAAGAGTAGATCTACCACGAGATCAAGGAGGCTAAACCCTAGAAGCTAGCCTATGGTGTGATTGTTGTTCGTCCTATGGACTAAAGCCATCCAGTTTATATAGACACCGGAGAGGGCTAGGGTTACATAGAGTCGGTTACAATGGTAGGAGATCTACATATCCGTATCGCCAAGATTGCCTTCCACGCCAAGGAAAGTCCCATCTGGACACGGGACGAAGTCTTCAATCTTGTATCTTCATAGTCTTGGAGTCCGGCCGATGATGGTAGTTCGGCTATCCAGACACCCCCTAATCCGGGACTCCCTCAGTAGCCCCTGAACTAGGATTCAATGGCGACGAGTCCGACGCGCATATTGTCTTCGGCATTGCAAGGCGGGTTCCTCCTCCGAATAATTTATAGAAGATTGTGAACACCAGGATAGTGTCCGGCTCTGCAAAAATAAATTCCACATACCACCGTAGAGAGAATAACATTACACAAGATCAATCTGCTGATGTATTCTGTGGCGTAACGTCACACCACTTCCAAGCCTTTACTCGAATTGTTTTTATTGTTCCACTTCAGTGCGTTTAGCAAGGCGGTTTCCTTGGCACGTCTTGTCTAGGCAGAGATCGTGTTCGCCTTATTCCGGGATTCCCATCAATACGGACGTGGGTAACCCAACCGCGCCCGTTGCCACGCCCCCTCCATCGAAGGCGGGTTCCAAACGGTCACGGGGACGGCTCTTGGTATTCTTCCTCTTTATAATGAGACCAAGGCACGTTCTTTTTATTCAATCCTCTATCGAATCCGCCCCTCTTCCTGAGTTCCAACACCCAGGGCTCCGAATACCTTCGATCCTCGACAATGTCCGGTCCTGATCTACGAGGCCGGTGGATGCCCTCCTCCGTCACGGAGGAGGACGTGCTAAAGCTGAGAGATGCCAGGTATTTAACCTACGAGATTTCGCATAGGCTTCCTGCCCGAGGGCAAGTTATCCCAACTCCCGAGCCTGGCGCGATCATCGTGTTCACGTCTCACTTCCGCCGAGGTTTAGGCTTCCCGACGGATCCCTACAAGAGGGGGCTCATGTTTTACTATGGGCTGGAATTCCACGACCTGGCTCCGGAGTCCATCCTCCATATCTCATCATTCATTGTCATTTGTGAAGCCTTCCTCCGCACTAACCCTCACTTCGGCTTATGGCTCGAAACCTTCAACGTGGAGCCGAAGATGATTGAGGGGCGTCAGGCAGAGTGCGGCAGTGTCAGGACCCCGACTCGATGTCACATCAATCTAGCTGGTAACACCTCATATCACTTTGCGGCCTCACGCACGGTATCCCCACGGGTGTCGCCTTACCTTTGCCCGGGACCGTTTGCGCCTTTTGGCTCACGTATATGATAGTGTCGCTAGCATCCATATGATAAGGAGCCCGGGCTGACATGACTAGTCGTAAACCCAAAGTGGCACAGACTTACAGGGACAGACATCCATGACCCAGCTTCGAACGTGTCGGTCATCAGCAAGTGGGTCCGGGCTGTAGCACTGGGCTAGCAGGACTCTGGTAAACCGGGCTGTAGCGGGCTAACAGGACTCCGGTACTCAATGCGTCACATTTCCCCGAAGGGACAGACACAGGAACGAAGAAGGACACATGCCGGCCAGCCTAAGTGTTCCAGAGCAGTAGCAAGCTACCATGGCTCAGCGGTAACACTAGGAAACATTTCCCGGTAAGAGAGGCTACTAAAGATAAACAACTAGATAGTCAGATCCCACACATACCAAGCATTTCAATCATACACACAATATGCTCGATATGTGCAAATACAACAAGGCATCACAACATGACTCTACGACACAAGTACTTTATTTAAGGCTCAGAGAGCCATACATAACATACACAAAGGTACGGGTCTCACGACCCAGCATTCAAGTCATACCGTCATACAAACCAGCAGCGGAAGTAACTTGTCTGAGTACAGACAACTAGTAAAATAAAAGAGGCTTGGAAATCCTAGCTATACTACGTGGTCCTTCACAAGCTCAGGATCACCACCTGGGCCTTAGCCTACTCATTGATGTCAACGTCTACGTAGAACCCATCAGAAGGTGTTGCAGCGTCTTCTATAAAAATGTAAATTATAGCAACATGAGTACAAAGGTACTCAGCAAGACTTACATCAGATCCTACATACATGCATATTATCAAGAAGGGTTGGTGGAGTTGCTGCAGCAAGCCAGCTTTGACTCTTGGCTAGGCTAACCTACGAGACTCCAACTTGAAATGGTTTTGCGTACACGAGTCCACTACTCACCACTTCAATACACTACCGAGGATCCGCCTCCGTCTTCCTACGGAAGAGCCATCCTCAGCACTCACACTTATCTTGAGGCTTTTATTAGTTTCCATTTACTTGTCTATGAACTGTATAGGCAACCAAGTAGTCCTTTACCGCGGACGCGGCTATTCGAATAGATCATGTTAACCCTGCAGGGGTGTACTTCTTCATACACGCTCTCACCACTTACCGTCGTTTACACGACATGTACTCGGCAACCTTCAAGCGGAAGCCCAACGTGGGTGTCGGCCACGACCTACCTAACCACCTAAGCCTCCAGTCCAGGTTTATCGCCTATCCAGGTTCCATCCGCAGGGAGTCCGGCCGAGGTTTCCCATACGGCCCCGAACGATGTGAACAGGGTTCCCGAGATACCTAACGAGTATTCGGTACACCCGGCCACGTACCTACCGCATCACAGCCCACCCCTACGGTCAGCGCTGTCCACGGCCTCCAGTAGGCTACAAACACCAGAAACTACTTGCAACTCCTGGACGGAGAACTAGGGTGAATAAGAAGTCGAGAGGGTCCATTGGTTTCGGGCCCAATGCATGGTAGTAGCTGGTTCTTAAATCACACATACAGATCTCAGTGCTTAAGGTCGGCTTCAATGAAACAACCCACCATGTACTCCTACATGGCCTCTCATCGATACCTTTACCAAATCGTGTTCACCACACCACTCCCATTACCGACATAATCATTTCACCCTAGCCCATCACCCAGATGAACCAGACCTGACACGACTCTAAGCATAGCAGGCATAGCAAGGTAGGAACAACACATACATATGGCTCAATCAACTCCTACACATGCTAGTGGGTTTCATCTAGTTACTGTGGCAATGACAGGTCATGCAGAGGAAGTGGGTTCAACTACCGTAGCACACAGCAGTTTGAAACGCGTTGTCTTAATGCAGTAAAAGAGAGCAGGAGCGAGAACATGGGATTGTATCGATATGATCAATGGATGGTTGCTTGCCTGATGGTTCGATGCACTGATACGGTTCTTCGTTAGGGTAATCACGATACTCCTCGAAGGCAAAACCTGTCGCAAAGGACACCGATACACAACCATCACCAAACAATGTGCAACAATATGATGCATGCATGAAACATGGCAATATGAGTGTGTTGGGCTAATGCAACTAAAACCAGAAGGGTTTGAACCAATTTGAATCAAAGATTCAAATTTCAAACTCAAACATGGCCCTTTAAAGTGTTTTTCCTTGTTCTGCATTAAACATCAAGTTAACTTGTTTAGTCATGCACGAAAGTAGTACAGATGGATAGATTGGATTTTTCTGATCATTTTTCATATATAATTTGTCTGATTTGGAGTTACAGAATAAAAGTTATGATTTTTTGAAGTTTAAATTATATTCTGGAATTTCCTATATTAGATTAATTCCAGAAAATCAATTATTGCGTCAGCCTGACGTCAGTGTGACGTCAGCAGGTCAACGGAACACGTCCGGTCAAACCTGACAGTGGGTCCCGCATGTCAGGGTGATTAGATTAATTAAAGTTTAATTAAAACTAAACCTGTTTAATTAACAGGGCTGGGCCCCACCTGTCATTGACTCAGGGGAGTCAACCAGGGCCCACCCATGGTCAAACCCGGGTCGGCTGCACCGGCGTTTAGCCGCCGGCGAGCCCGACGCGGCGGCGGAAGTGATTTTTGCCGTTCCGGCAACCAAACGAGCCGCGGAGGCCACCGGAGAGGAGCTGAGGTCGAGCTGCAGCTCTTGGTGGAGTCCGTTGGGGTCGGGGTGGCCGGAGTTGGCGCCGGCGACGACTTTGGCAGCCACCGGAGTTCGGCCAAAGTCGAACTTGTCGCTAGGGGGATCGGTGAGGTGCGGGGAGTGCACGGTTGGGCCCAACGCAGCGTGGTGAGTGCGTTGGACACCGCGGGTTGGCCGGAGGATGGCCGGGAGCACGTCGGCAACAAGATCCGCGGCGGTGCGTGCGTGTGATCTTCGTGCGGTGGCTACACGGCTCGGGAATGAGAGAGGGAGGGTCGGAGAGGTAGCTAGGCTCAAAGCGCTCCCGTAGAGGCCACCGGCGGGGTTGGGGACGAGCTGAGGCGGCGACGGCGTTGAAGGGGATCTCCGGCGATGGCGAGCTCGGGCAAGGTCGGTGCGGTGGTCTCGGGCCGCACGAGTACACGGGGCTCGGCTAGCTCGATGAAGTGGACGGCGGCGGAGCTCCTGGACACGGTGGCACGGCGTGGGGTTGACGGAGGGCGTGGCTACGGCGAGGGGGTGGCGGCGATGGCGTCGGCCATGGCGTGGGAGAGCGAGGGAGAGGAACTGGAGAGGAGAAGGGGTGTCTGGGAGGTTCGGGAGAGAGAGAGAGGCTGATTCACGGCGTTAGCCGGGCGAGGGAGGCGGCGAGGCGGCGAGCAGGTGCGTGGCACCCATGCGGTGCTCGCCGTCGAGCACCTGCCTGCCTGCCTGGCCGGCAAGCAGCTCGCTGGCGCGGTGCTGGGCTGGGCCGGCAGGTGGGCCGGGTGCTGGGCGCCAGGTAAGCTTTTTCCATTTTTTTCTGTTTTCTGTTTTTTAATACTTCTGCAACTTTGTTGAATTAAATAAAATAATTAGGCTACTCCTAAAATCACCAAACTACTCCTGGCCCATAGTTGGATTATTTCCAACCTGAAACATTTTAGTTTGGAGATATTTGAGCATTTAAATATTTTATATAATTTTAAATGCCCAAATTCAAATATTTATGATTTAATTCAAAAACCCTAAGTTGGCCTAGGAAAATGTGCACCACTTTTGGCAGAGGTTCTGACCCAAGACAAAAATGATGGGCATTTTAGAAGGGCATTTCAGGTTCATTGAAAAAGTTTTTAGTAAACCCTAGTTGGATTCAGAGGGGACTGGGGGTTCTGTCATCCCCATTTCAGGTTTCTGATGAAGATTAAACATGATGCAACACTCTAATGCATGGCTAACTAGGATGTGACAGGCAGGGTGGTTATAAGAAAGAGGGCCGAAGCTCCATGGCCCAAGGGCTCTTTCCAAGAGGAACTCGGCTTGTGGCAACAGGAGTGGTTTTATATCACCGCTCCCCAGGGCAGCAGGCAGAAGCCGCCGCCCGTCTTTCGCTCGGGCCCTCCACAGCAGCTGACGTCATGGGTCAACAAGGGGCGTGACTGGGGGGCCGCCCAAAGACGTCCCCCTGTTGCAGGACCGGATTCGAGGCCTCCAAGAAAGGGAGATCAATCTGGTCGCAGTGGTGCAGGTCATGTTAATCCGGCGCCTACTGCCCTGCAAACGTCGCCCCTTCGCCTGTGGGAATTTAATCCGGAGGGGCCGCGAGCTCTTCAACACTTCATGGGTATGACTCCCATGGAGATGTATAAACTGTTCTTCGGATCGCGAGAGACGCATCCGGAATTGACCGAGGACGCTGGCCTAAGCTGCAATCGCCCGGATACTCAAGTAAGTAGCCATGTGTCCGGACAAACCATCCATTTATTTATCATGAGCTTGCCTTTTAACCAGCTATCCCTGGACAGGAGTGGATAGCGCAAGCGAAACTAATACGGTGTCCAGCCCCCATCCCTGAGACCACGCAGGATCCCGTGTTAATCAAAATGTTGGAGGTTGCACCTTCGAATGAGGGCGAAGGGGGGCACGGGGAAACTGTCACCTCTGCCAAGGAGGCGTTTAGTAAGGGAGGAATCGAGAGTCCCTCCTTCCAGGGGGAGAAGAGGAACGCTTCCGAAGACCCGGAGGCCAAGGCCTCAAAGCGGGGAAAGAAATCTGTACCGGAAGGTCCTGCGCCAGAAAGCGCCCCGGCCGTACTGTCTCCTCAGAGGAATCAGCCCTCTAACGAGCCGTAAGTGAAAAGGGGGATTTTATAATTATCAGACACCCCTGCTTAATGTCTAAAGGTAACGAAGTTTTTACCTTGTAGTTCGGATCCCAGCCCATCTCAGCACAGCTCATCTTCGGGAGACCTTCGTCCGGAGATGATGGAAAGCGAAATGCCTTCATCTGACGCCCCGTCGTGCAGGGCGGACGACCCTGAGGTGTCGTAGCGGAGGGTCTCCCTGAATCCGTCGGGACCGGAGAGTTCGGCGCCCATTGGAGTACGGCCGGTGGAGCTGCAGGATTTGCTTAAGAGGGCGTCCATCTCAGAAGATCACCGCACATTAATGGGTGATGTGATTGAGAGGATCTCGTCCGTCAAAACCGGGTTGTATGAGGCCGTCGGAAGTTTACTGACGGGATTTGAGGTACGCAAAAAATGACATACCTGTTGACAATTTTGAACATGAAGTGCGCCCTGTATAGATAGTAGCCCCCGAGACTTGGTATGCTGTCGAAAACGACAGCCTGCCTAGGATAGTAATCTCGGTTATTAACTGTCGCCTTTCCCATGCAGGTGGCGGAACGTTTGGTGACCAGCCGGACTGATGAATTTGCCGAGCTGAAGAAGCAACTCGACGCTGCAGATGGGGACATCTCGCTGGTCAATAGATGACTTGATGAGTCACAAGGTATGTGGTTGCCCCGCGGTTGGTTAGTAAGGGAGCTGACGCCCATTCCTTACAAATTGTATGCTTAGATGCAGATGGTGCTGCTGCTGTGGAGGACCTTCGAGCAGAACTTGCTCGGGCCAAGGAGCAAGCCAGAAAAAGCGAGGCGGCTGCCTTGAAGGCAGCGGAAGGGCTAGAAGCCGAGAAGGCTGCTCACTGCCGAAGCAGGGAGGAGATGGCTGGAATGGCCATGAAATTAAGAGTTGCTACCGACCGCCTGGAAGTTCTTGAAGGAGAACGCCGAGCGGAGCAAGAGGACCTGAAGAAGGCCGATGCCGAGGCCAAGGATGCCCGTAGTGCGATGCGGGCTATGAAGGAGGAACTGCGTCAGGTCGGAGACATTGTGGCTGGAAAGCCCTTTATGCTGCGTAGGAAGTTCACGGATCCGAAGTATGCTCAGCTAGGCCGATTGTACGGTGCGGAGGATCCTTATCTGGACTTGGCGGCGAGTGCGGCTGACGCAGTCGTGCACTTTCGAAGCCAGGAGGATCATGAAATGGAAGAGCTTTTCTGGTCTCAATTCCATAGTCCGGAGCGTCCACTTCCATTGAGTGATCGGCTGGTTGAGTGGGCTGAGCTGAATAGATTGTCCGGACTGGCCATGACGGATGTGGTAACTCATCTGTGGCCGAAAAGGCCCAAGCCGAAGAGTTATTTTGGCTTGTTGCAGCAATTCCTTGGGGCAGTGCCGCATATTAAGGCGATGAAGCGGTCGGCATGCATAGAAGGTGCGCGGATGGCTCTCGCCCGTGGTAAAACATACTGGGCGGAGATGGATGCCACCGCTGTTGCATCCCGGGGTTCGGACAAAAGCCGATTCCCCACCGAGCATTACTTTGAGGAAGTCCTGCAGGGCGCTCGTATAATAGAGTCGCAGTGCTCGAAAGATGTTATGTTTGAATGACATGTATGATTTCTAAGATCATGTTTATAATGCAATGACTTTTTATACTTGTGTGTTCAAGTATTGAACTATCTCCTGTGCGGCCGTATATGTATGTATAATCTGAAAGATGGCAGTCTTTGGCTTCAGCCCCCACGCACATGGTGCGGGGGTGTTTGCAAAAAGAAAAACGCTTTTTCACACTTAATCCAACGTCTTGGTCCTTTTAAGGAGGTGATAGCATAGCAAACTAGGCAACCGGACTATAATGCTTTATCACTTTCACTTAGCCATAGGAGCTCGAATGTGGGGCTACTATATAGCCCCTGATGGCACCGCGCTTCTCCGAACTTGGGGCGCGTATGTGCCTGACCGGGAAGCGGTCCTTCGTCAAAGCGGAGGAATTCTAAACATTCCAATGGTCGATCGAGTGGTTGACCAGTCTCTCGCTATATCATGACAGTCAGTTTTCGGCTTTCTCTACTGAGGTGCTCTCCCGGCCGAACCGGGGCACAATCGCAGTAGTTCTCCTGGTGCCGCGTTAGCCGATGATACGGAACGTAAGGCAGCAAAACACAGGAGCCGGGCAAACCCAACATTTGACCAAAGACATGATTCGGAGCTGATGCATATAAGGCCTAACTCGAGACGCCGAACACTCCCTGAGGTGTTCGGTCTTTATGATATCGGGCAGAATAAAGCCCTAAGCCCCTAGTGTCCAGGTACAGGCGGGAACTTCTGACGCGGCCGATGCCAAAACGCCAGCCTCCTCCTCGGCTCTGGTAGGAAACCGGGGGATGTGTATCAACAAGAGACAGTGAGAAAGGTTTACGCAGGGTCTTAATCTGAAAAGAATCCTTGCAACGGGTCCCTACTGCACGTCTGCGCCTGTGTCTCCGTTGTGCTGTATCCTGGACGGGTGTAGCACGTGCTTCATCTGTAAAAGAGAAGGACTTAGTTTCTAAGAAATATCGTGCAAAAAGTGTATCAAAATAAAGTATAATTTGGAAGATGAAGAAAGTTGAGCTTTATTGGCTTTCATCATTTATGCGCGCGGCCCCCTAAAAAAAGGGGTATGCGGCTGGGAAGCCCCTTGTTAAGTTACGCCGGACTCGTCTAACCATGTCCGAGGTCTAAATGACCTGTTTTTAGGGGCTTTGACCTGCAAGGTCGGAATAATGTGTGGCTGTCTAGGCAGCCGCACATTCTCCGTGGTCGAGAGACACCTGGAGTTTTAAGAATATGCCACGTGGACCGGGCATTTTTAAGCGTAAGAGACGCGTAATGTGGTATTGCATTAAAGCGGGCGAAAGCTGCACGCCCCAGTAGTGCTTAAGGGCTACTGCTAAATGGGGCGATGGAGGGTGAGCTTTTCGCGACGGAGGTTGTCGGATGAACCGAACACGACCCCTAGTGGTACAGAGCCTGTAAAATTGGCTAAAAGGCCTGGCGTCACTCCTTTGAAGGAAGTGCTTGCTATAGCGAATTTTGGTGGGTTCTATCCCCAGTCTGCGGACGGTGTCCTGGTATAGCAGGGGCCGCGCTGCGTGTTATCACGTGAAGTGAGTTCACTGTTTTGACTTCTAATGGGAAAGTCTTTTGGTTTCCGGAGCGCTGCTTTTGGGTTTCGTCACTTTCACTTGGTGTGTCGAGCCCTTTGTGTTCGGCGTTAAGTCGGCCGGACTGCTTGAAGACCCAACAATCTCTGTGGGTATGGTTTGCAGGCTCCCGGAGGTACCGTGTATTTGACACAGTCTATCCAGAATCTTGTTGAGGTTGGATAGCTCGTCACTGTTATCCTTTAAGGGCAGTGTTTTGTTGTTCGGCCGAGAGCTTTTGAATCCGGCGTTGACCGCCGTACTATTTGGGCCATTCTCCTTGTTCCGGCGCTGATCTTTTTTGCGTCGTGATTTCCCATTTCCATCCCTGATTTCGGATGTACTCGGGTCGCTGGTGCTGCATCTAGCCAACCAGCTGTCTTCCCCCGCGCAAAAGCGGGTCATGAGACTTGTTAGTGCGGCCATTGTTCTTGGTTTTTCCTGGCCGAGGTGTCTGGCGAGCCATTCGTCTCGGACGTTGTGTTTGAAGGCTGCTAAGGCTTCAGCGTCCGGACAGTCGACTATTTGGTTCTTTTTAGTGAGGAACCTGTTCCAGAATTTGCGTGCTGATTCTCCGGGCTGTTGAGTTATGTGACTTAAATCATCTGCATCCGGAGGCCGGACATAAGTCCCCTGAAAATTTGCTCGAAACGCATCCTCAAGCTCTTCCCAACTCCCAATCGTATTTTCTGGGAGGCTTTTAAGCCAATGCCGGGCCGGCCCTTTGAGCTTGAGGGGAAGGTATTTTATGGCATGGAGATCGTCTCCTCTTGCCATGTGTATGTGTAGGATATAATCCTCAATCCAGACTCCGGGGTCTGTTGTTCCGTCGTATGCCTCTATGTTTATGGGTTTAAATCCCGCTGGAAATCCATGATCCAGTACCTCGTCGGTAAAACATAGTGGGTGTGCGGCGCCCCTGTATTTGGGTGTGCCGTTGTCTTCAAATGCTCGGCTGGTTGTGTTACTTCCTGGAGTCTTCTTTTTTGGCCCATAGATAGACCTGGCCGGGTTATCCTTTTTCTGAAGATCTTTATGCTGATCATGTGCCGGCTTGTGTGTGGCGCCCCGTGTTGCTCTTGGCCTGTCATCTGGTCGTCTATCCGGCCAGGCGACCCCTTTCTTTTTTGACTGCGGGGGCTCGAAGGCCTCCTCATCAAATTCGGGCAATAGCTTGCGCTTCGGGTAGCTCTTTGTCTGGTGACTAGTGCCATATTTATCTGCGGTGTTGAGTACTTTGCTCCATCTCATTCTGAGTGTGTCTTCCGCTGTTTTGAGCTTCCGCTTTTGCCTCTTCAAACTTCTTGCAGTGGCGACGAGCCTGTTATGGAGATTCATATGCTCTGGTGATGTGAGATCATCTTCGCCAAGGATAGGTTGCTTGTCCGGTTCATGTCCGGCTGGCTGCTTGTTGACGTGTGTGTCGTCCACTGCTTCACCCTGCTATAGGGTCGGGTCCATATGGGTACCGTTTTTGTTGATGCCGGTTTTAGGGTGGCGCTTGCGTCGCCGCTTTGTTTGTCTGTTGGGGGAGTTGTCCTTTGCCAGGTCCCGTTTTTCCTCATTGTCGCTTCCTTTTGGTGTGTCCACCATGCATACGTTGTGGGATGGGGTGGCTTTACTGCGCCCATTAGGCGCTGGTTCTTGGTCGTCTCCGGCATCGTCGTCCATACCATCGATGTCCTCAGAGTCGTGATCTAGCATGTCGGTTAGATCGTCGACAGTGGCTACCAAGTGGGTGGTGGGTGGCTCTGAATTTCTTTGTTGTCCGCATCCCAACCGTCCTGGCCGCAGTCCGGCCAGGCCTCTCCTGATAATGAGAGGTACTTTAGCGAACTCAAGATGTCTCCAAAAGGTGATTGTTGAAAGATGTCCGCCGCGGTGAACTCCATGATCGGCGCCCAATCGGATTCGACTGGAGGGGGCGCGGGAGGTCCGGAGTCCGACAAGGAGTCCGGCACCTCGGAGTCACGAGCTTCATGGGGGACAAGATCGGTGTTCGGCTCTATCGCCGTAGAGGTTGCAGCCCCCGAGGCGGTGTCTAGGCATCCATCCTCGATCTGCGGAGCTGGCTCCGAATTGAAAATCAGAGTGGTTTCGAGTGCGGCCTCCAGGGTACTGTCCGGCTGCAGAGCTAAATCACGCCCATCATGACAGTACGGCACGCTCGGCTGTGGCTCGAATCCATCGAGGATCAAGTCCCCGCGGATGTCAGCCGTGAAGTTCAAACTTCCAAATCTGACCTGACGGCCAGGGGCATAGCCTTCGATCTGCTCCAGCTGGCCAAGCGAATTGGCCCGCAGTGCGAAGCCGCCGAATACGAAGATCTGTCCGGGGAGGAAGGTCTCACCCTGGACTGCGTCGTTGATGATGATTGAAGAAGCCATCGAGCCTATCGGTGACGACACAGAGGAACTCTCAATGAAAGCACCAATGTCGGTGTCAAAACCGGCGGATCTCGGGTAGGGGGTCCCGAACTGTGCGTCTAGGCGGATGGTAACAGGAGACGAGGGACACGATGTTTTTACCCAGGTTCGGGCCCTCTTGATGGAGGTAAAACCCTACGTCCTGCTTGATTAATATTGATGATGTGGGTTACAAGAGTAGATCTACCACGAGAACAAGGAGGCTAAACCCTAGAAGCTAGCCTATGGTATGATTGTTGTTCGTCCTATGGACTAAAGCCATCCGGTTTATATAGACACCGGAGAGGGCTAGGGTTACACAGAGTCGGTTATAATGGTAGGAGATCTACATATCCGTAACGCCAAGCTTGCCTTCCACACCAAGGAAAGTCCCATCCGGACACGGGACGAAGTCTTCAATCTTGTATCTTCATAGTCTTGGAGTCCGGCCAATGATGGTAGTTCGGCTATCTGGACACCCCCTAGTCCGGGACTCCCTCACTCATCATCGACATCTCAAACTTTTCCGACATTAGCTTCCCAAACTTCTCACTAAAATGAGGGTTAGTTGATCCAAATATAATATCATCGACATAAATTTGGTATACAAATAATTCTCCATTAACCCTTTTAGTAAAAAGTGTAGAATCAATTTTTCCAATTTCAAAGCCTTTTTCAATAAGGAACTTGGTCAAGCATTTATAACAAGCTCTAGGGGCTTGTTTAAGACCATAAAGAGCTTTGCTATGTTTGTAAACATGATTAGGTTTCTTAGGATTGATAAAGCCGGGAGGTTGTTTAACATACACTTCTTCCTCTATTTCACCATTTAGAAAAGCACTTTTGATGTCCATTTGGTATAAGGTGATATCATGGTGATTAGCATAGGCAAGTAAGATGCGAATGGATTCCAGTCTAGCAACGGGAGCATAAGTCTCACCATAGTCCATACCTACGACTTGTGTGTAGCCTTGGGCGACGAGACATGCTTTGTTGCGAACTACTTGTCCATCTTCATCTTTCTTGTTGCGAAACACCCATTTGGTACCGATGATGTTGTGGTTGTTGTCAGGCTTCTCTACCAATGTCCAAACTTGATTTCTCTCAATGTTGTGTAGCTCTTCATGCATATCATTTATCCAATCCGGATCTTCCAATGCTTCTTCAACCTTCATAGGTTCAATGCTAGAGATGAATGAATAGTGTTCACAAAAGTTAGCTAAACGAGTTTTAGAGCGAGTGATTCTTCCGGTTTGGATATCATTGTAGATTTTCTCGACGGGATGGTCTTTAGCAATTCTTGCTCGAACTCGTGAAAGCTTTTGCTTGGGTCTTGGTTGAATATCTTCTTCATCTTGTTCTTCTTCTTCTTGGCCTTCTTCATTGTTGGCGTTGTCGTTCTCTTGTCGTGGTGGAGAAGGAGGTTGTTAACGTTCTTGGTGTACTTCCTCATTTTCTTCATCTTGGTGTGTCCCACTTGTGGATGCTTCCGTATCAACTCTTGGTTCACCTTGTCATGAGGTAGAAGCTTCCACTTGGACAGACGAGTTACTCTCCTTCACCTCCGTTGGACGAATCTTGGCAATAGACAAGTCTTGGATTGCTTCCGAGGGGTCTTTGTCTCCTACATCAATTGGCAATTGCTCTACTTGCGAGCCTTTAGATTCATCAAACTTCACATCTACCATTTCTTCAACCTTTCGGGTGAAATTGTTGGAGACACGGTAAGTGTGAGAGTTTAAGCCGTAGCCAAGTAGGAAACATTCATGAGACTTAGGAGCAAATTTAGAGCGACGATGCTTATCAAGAATGTAGCACTTTGAGCCGAATACTCGAAAGTATCCAACTTGGGGTTTGTTACCAGTGAGGAGCTCGTATGCCGTCTTGCCAAGTAGCTTGTGAAGATACAAGCGATTTGTTGCATGACAAGCTGTCTCAACCGCTTCTGCCCAAAAGTGCTTCGGTGTCTTGTACTCGTCAAGCATCGTTCTTGCCATTTCAATGAGTGTCCGGTTCTTCCTCTCAACAACTCCATTTCGTTGAGGTGTGTACGTAGCCGAGAACTCATGTGAAATCCCTTCTTCGTCAAGAAAGGTGTCCACATTTGCGTTCTTCAACTCAGTTCCATTATCGCTGTGAACCTTCTTGATCTTTACTTCGAACTGATTTTGAGCCTTCCTAGCGAAGTTGTTGAAAATGTTTTGGACCTGCGATTTGTCATCGAGAAAGAACACCCACGTAAATCTTGAAAAATCATCAACTATAACTAGACCAAAATAATTTCCACCGAGACTTTTGTAAGCGTTGGGACCGAAGAGATCCATGTGAAGTAGCTCAAGTGGCCTCCTTGTGGTCATGATGTTCTTCAGGGGATGCCTTCCTCCAACCTGTTTACCAGCTTGACAAGCACTGCAAAGTCTATCCTTATCAAATATGACATCGTTAACACCAAGGATATGATTTCCTTTAATAAGCTTGTCAAGGTTTCGCATGCCAACATGACCTAATCGTCTATGCCATAACCAACCTTTTGAAGATTTAGAAATAAACCAAGTTCTAGGTTAAGCCTTTTTAGTGAAATCAACAATGTAAAGATCACCTCTACGTATACCGGTAAAGACCATTTTATGATTGTCTCTATGAAACACTTGGCAATCTACTTCAGTAAATAGGACATTGAAACCGAAATCGGCAAGTCTAGATACTGAAAGTAAGTTGTAGCCAAGAGATTTGACGAGCATGACATTTTTAATGGAGCTATCATGTAAGATGGTAACCTTACCGAGGCCAACTACCTTACCCTTTGAGTTGTCACCGAAAGTGACATACTTTCGAGGACCATCATTTTCGGCAAGCTCACGAAACATGTCTTTATCTCCGGTCATGTGATCAGTACATCCACTGTCAAGAACCCATTCCTTTCCTCCTGCCATATACCCCCGAAGATATGCCATAAGAGCAAAGTATCTCATTGCATCATCAAGATCAAAGTCATAATCATCATCCTCATCATAGTATCCATGTTCAACATCGTCATGTGGTGGATCAATTCCTAGTGAGGGTGAGTCATTAGTATGAGTTTGACAATGATCTCCTTTGTGAAGTCTAGTAGCTTCGGAAATAATATCGCTAATAATTCCAACATTTCCTTTGGCACGCATAAGATTTGTAAGATCAAATAGATGATCACCAAACATGGAATCATTGGAATTCATCTTACTCAAGGCAATAGACTTATGACGAATTTCGTCTAGATTTTTCAATGAATAATTAGGAAATCGTTCCTCAAGAAATTTCCATATAGTGTAGGCACACTCAAGAGTAGGCAAGTTTCCAATCAAGTTTCTAGGCAAGCCTCTGGTGATAAGATCAACAGTTCTCACATTCCTAATCATGTCAATCGACTCATCAAGGGTAGGATGCATAGGATCAACATGAGGTGCAGAAGGACTAGCAATGTACTTGTTCAAATGATATTGATTGAAAATTACAAGCATCTCATTTTTTCACTCATGAAAATATTCTCCATCAACAATAGGCACTCTATGTCTAAGACTCCCCAAAGTAGACTCATCCATCTTCCTCCAATGGTGATTAAACCAAATCAATGGAGACCAAAGCTCTGATACCAATTAAGAGGATCAAGAAGAAGTGTCTAGAGGGGGGGTGATTAAACACTAGGTGCTAAAAGTAGCAGTTTTAGATTCTCTAAATTTAAGTGGAGTTTAGGCACAAGTTTAACAACACATATCAAGCAAGCATGCAAAGAGTAAATGAGCAGCGGAAAATAAAGCATGCAACTTGCAAGAATGTAAAGGGGAGGGTTTGGAGAATTCAAACGCAATTTGGAGACATGGTTATTTTTGATCCATGGTTCCGATAGGTGGTGCTATCGTACATCCACGTTGATGGAGACTTCAACCCATGAAGGGTAATGGCTGCGCGAGTCCATGAAGGGCTCCACCCAAGAAGGGTCCACGAAGAAGCAACCTTGTCTATCCCACCATGACCGTCGCCCATGAAGGACTTGCCTCACTGGCGGTAGATCTTCACGAAGTAGGCGATCTCCTTGCCCTTACAAACTCCTTGGTTCAACTCCACAATCTTGTCGGAGGCTCCCAAGTGATACCTAGCCAATGTAGGAGACACCACACTCCAAGAAGTAGCAAATGGTGTGTTGATGATGAACTCCTTGCTCTTGTGCTTCAAATGATAGTCTCCCCAACACTCAACTCTCTCTCACAGGATTTGGATTTGGTGGAAAGAAGATTTGAGTGGAAAGCAACTTGGGGAAGGCTAGAGATCAAGATTCATATGGTAGGAATGGAATAGGTGGTTCTCTCTCACAAATGGTAAGTTGGTAGTTTAGGTTTTTTCTGATGGCTCTCTCTACGAATGAAGAGGAGGTGGAGGGGTATATATAGCCTCCACACAAAATCTAACCGTTACACATAATTTACCAATCTCGGTGGGACCGAATCAAGAAACTCGGTCTGACTGATTCAGTAAACCTAGTGACCGTTAAGGTTTTCGGTGGGACCGACATGCAACTCGGTAGGACCGATATGGTTAGGGTTAGGGCATAACGTAATCTCGGTGAAACCGATTACACAAACTCGGTGAGACCGATTTTGGTAATAAGCTAACCAGAGAGTTGGTTAGGTAAACTCGGTGGGACCGATTCGCTAATCTCGGTGAAACCGAAACTTCACGAGAAGGAAACGGAGAGTTTACATTGTAATCTCGGTAGGACCGATTACACAAACTCGCTGAGACTGATTTTGATAATTGTCATACACAAAGAGATTACAATCCCATCTCGGTGAGACCGAGATCCTTATCGGTAAGACCGATTTGCCTAGGGTTTGTGGCAGTGGCTATGACATCTGAACTCGGTGGCGCCGGATAGAAATAATGGGCGGGGCCGAGCTGGACTATAGGTATATGTCATATGTGGATTGGGAAAGTAGTTGAGGGTTTTGGAGCATATCACTAAGCACTATGAAGCAAGAACCTCATTAAGCAACACCTCATCCCTTCTTGATAGTATTGGCTTTTCCTATAGATTCAATGTGATCTTGGATCACTAAAATATAAAATGTAGAGTCTTGAGCTTGAAGCTTGAGCCAATCCTTTTATCCTTAGCATCTTGAAGGGGTTCCTCATCCTTTAGTCCATGCCACTTAATTGTTGAACTTATGTGAAAACATACTAGATAAAAGTGTTAGTCCAACAAGAGATATGTTGACATTAATTACCAAAATCACCTAGGGAGCACTTGTGCTTTCAGCAACCCATCAACATAATCCTTAATAAGAGCAAACTTCTCCGATATAGTGTAGTTTGGAGAATTCAAAAAGATAATGGGAATTTCATGTGTGGGTGCAATAGGAACAATTTCATGTTTAACATAAGGAAATATAACAAGTTCATCTGCATAAGAATCATTCATATTGGCATCATGGCCACAAGCGTAGCAAGCATCATCAAAAAGGGGTATTTCAAGAGAATCAACGGGATCATAACAATCATCATAGCAATCATCCTTCGGTAAGAACGAACTGAAATTAGACAATGTATGAGTTGAAGAGTTACTCTCATTAGAAGGTGGGCATGGGTGATCAATCTTCTCTTCCTGCTTTTGTTCTTCGCTCTCCACCTCATCTTTTTCATCCAATGAGCTCACAGTTTCATCAATTTCCTTTTCCATAGACTCCTGCGAAATATTAATCTCTTCTTGGACAGCGGAGACTCTCTCAATAAAATAATCAATATCGGAATTGAATTCATAATTATCATAGCAATATTTAAGTATAGCAAAATTTTCAGGTCTGTAAATAGCATCATCAAGATTTTCACATTCTTTAAACGAAGATTCAATTTCATAAGCACCCATAAAAGCAACGAATTCTTCTATTTGTTCCACATCAAAGTAATCATATATACCATTAGCATAAGAAGCCAATGTTTTATCATCATTAAATTTGCATGAAAAGGGAAGGTGTGGAGCCTTCATCCTAGAGCAACAAGTATAATCATATCTCAAGCATAGTTCCCAAGCATACCAATGCAACATATGAATTTGATCCCATAATAGTTTCCCTTTTTGAGTCAAGGATAATCCCAAAAGTATTCACGTTGATCCAACGTGTCTCCCATTACATAATTGAATGGAGTTTTCTCAGGATTATTGAAGTAGTACATAATATTTTTCACATAACCAACATCAAGGGTTTTAGGAGGTTCCCTATCTCCATGAGTAGCAAGTACACCTAATTTCTTTGATATTTCGTGTTCCATATCCATAACTAAAGATAGAGAACAACTTAGAACAGCAAATCAAAATTACTTAGTGATAAAGCAAACAAGCACACACGAGAATGTTCACCCCACGCTATAACTCCCCGGCAACGGCGCCAGAAAAAGGTCTTTATAACCCACAAGTATAGGGGATCAATTATAGACTCTTTCGATAAGTAAGAGTGTCGAATCCAACGAGGAGCTAAAGGTATAACAAATATTCGCTCAAGTTCTATCGACCACCGATACAACTCTACGCACGCTTAACGTTCGCTTTACCTAAAACAAGCATGAAACTAGAAGGACTCTGTAGGTGATGTTGGATAGGTTTGCAAGAATATAAAGAGCACGTAAATATAAACTAGGGGCTGTTTAGATAAAGAAGCAATAAAGTTAGTATAACGAGTGTGGAAAATTGGTGGTAGGAGTTGCAAAATTGTCCCAAAGCAATTGACTACTTTACTAGAACGATAGCAAGTTTTATGTGGGAGAGGCCACTGCTAGCATGTCATCCCTGACTTGGAATTCTATGCACTTATGATTGGAACTATTAGCAAGGATCCGCAACTAATAACGTTCATTAAGGTAAAACCCAACCATAGCATTAAGATATATTGGTCCCCCTTCAAACCCGTATGCATTAATTTCTATGCTAGGTTGAAGCTTCTGTCACTCTTGCCCTCCAATATGTAGTCCTATCAATATACAACTAACCCTATGGTGTGATCCATGTGCATGCTCATATGATGGGCACCAAAGCACAACAACATAACCACAAGCTAATTAAACCAATCATAGCAATTCATCAATTACCGATAGGACAAAGAAAATCTACTCAGACATCATAGGATGGCAACACATCATTGGATAATAATATGAAGCATAAAGCACCATGTTCAAGTAGAGGGTACATCGGGTTGAGGGAGAGTGGACCACTGAATATAGATGGGGGGAGGTCATGGAGATGTTGGTGAAGGTGATGGAGGTGTTGGTGTAGATCACGGTGATGATGATGGCCCCGGCGGCGTTCCGGCGCCACCGGGAGAGAGGTGGAGAGAGCCCCCCTTGTTCTTCTTCTTCATCCTTGACCTTCTCCCTAGATGGGATAAGGGTTTCCCCTCTGGTCCATGGTCTCCATGGCGTCGGAGGGGCGAGAGCCCCTCCGAGATTGGATCTATCTCTCTGTCTCTTTCTATTTCTGCGCTCCTGATTCTGCCCTTTCACCGTTTTTTATATTCTCGAAGATCGTAACTCCGATTGGGTTGTCCTTTGGACACGATTTCTATCCGAATATTGGCTTTCTTGTGGCAAAATAAGGGCATGAACTGCCTTACGAAGTGGCCACGAGGGCCCAGGGCGCGCCTGACCCCCTGGGGCGCGCCCCCTGCCTCGTGAGCCACTCGATCATCGTCTCGCGTTGATTCTTCTTCCCAAAAATCATAAATATTCCAAAAATATTCTCCGTCTGTTTTTATTCCGTTTGGACTCCATTTGATATGGGTTTTCTGCGAAACATAAAACATGCAACAGACAGGAACTGGCACTGGGCACTGGATCAATACGTTAGTCCCAAAAATAAGATAGAAAGTTGCCAAAAGTATATGAAAGTTGAATAATATTGGCATGGAACAATCAAAAATTATAGATACGACGGAGACGTTTCAGAGGTCTGGACAGAGAAGTGACAATCCGTGGAGCGGGGCGGGATAGGAGTTCCCTGGCCGAGCTCGTATAACACAGACCTCGAGAGTTCAGAGCTGGTGTACGGAGGTGAGTTCGGCTCAATGAGGATAGAGGGGGCCTGGGGTGATTCTAGGCCGGCCGGTGAAACAATCCCCTTCGTATCTCTGGTGTTGAGCTCTATGGCTGTAGAGAGTCCGGAGGGCTCTAAACTCTCGTCTTCGGACTCGGCGAGGAGTTCCGGATCTGAGGACGGAGCTGCGGTTGAGGCCGCAAACCCTTGGAAGATCAAGTCTCCTCGCATATCAGCGACGTAGTTTAGGTTTCCGAAACTGATCTGATGACCAGGGGTGTAGCTGTCGATCTGCTCCAGATGGCCAATCGAATTGCCACGCAGTGCAAAGCCGCCGAATACAAAGATTTGGCTGGGGAGAAAGTCTCCCTCAGGGCGGTATTGTTGTAGATGATTGGTGGAGCCATCGAGCCTTCTGGTGACAACATAGTGGAACTCTCAATGAAATCACCAATGTCGGTGTCAAAACCGGCAGATCTCGGGTAGGGGGTCCCGAACTTTGCGTCTAAGGATCGAAGGTAACAAGGAGGCAGGGGACACAGTGTTTACCCAGGTTCGGGCCCTCTTGATGGAGGTAATACCCTTCTTCCTGCTTGATTGACTTTGATGAGTATAGGCGTTACAAGAGTTGATCTACCACGAGATCGTAATAACTAAACCCTAGATGTCTAGTCTGTATGATTGTGATCTTGCCTATGGACTAAGCCCTCTGGTTTATATAGGCATCAGAGGGATCTAGAGTTTTACAGAGTCGGTTTACAGAGAAAGAAAGGTACACGATCTGAACACCGAGCTTGCCATCCACGCAAAGGAGAGTCCCATGCGGACACGGGGGAGGTCCTTCTACCTTGTACCTTCACGGCCCATCAGTCTGGCCCATGTCACATACGCCGGCTCCCCGAGGACCCCATAGTCCAGGACTCCCTCAGCGGCCACTTCCTACCAAGGAAATCCACAAATGACACATGTCCAGTGACGTGTCAAGCAAGAAGGCATGGAGCTGGCGAATTAGCCCGGCAAGCCTTGCCGGGCATCCAACAACCTGACACTAAGCGGTGCATTAAATGCGCGTTGTGAGCCTGCAGAGTTAGGTATGATAGCACTATTTGCTATCATATCAATGCATAATGACTAATTTTCCACTATGGTGACCCCTTGATCTATAAAAGGAGTCCCATGGCAACCATAGAGGGGGTTCGGTTCGTTCGGCCCGCGAGTTTGGACAGCTAGGACACTCGCATGCTCGTAGTCGCAGCCGCCTCGAGGAAACCCCTGCCGGGAAAGTGTACTACGCACCACCACCACCACCTTTCCACCATCAATCCACCAAAGCAGGAGTAGGGTTTTACACCTCATGGCAGCCTGAACCTGGGTAAAATTGCCCACGTGATCTCTGTCGTGCTGTGTTGTGTTGGTCTGCTCTTTGTGCAACGCAACTCCCCCCTGCCGAACTAGCAATGGGTTGTCTTGGTCCCAAATGTGGTCGTGGTTTCCCGCGACAAGTTCCCAGATTGTCCCAGTCTCCACGACACCTCATCACGCCCCTGGGTGAGTCTATTGTTTGTTAAAGCTCCTCTTAGCGCCTCCCATTTCGGTATTTCATGGGTTCCTAGGGACCTCTCAAATCGCGGAGTCCATCTCTCATTCACCCATATTTGTGCCACTTCTGCATTTTGTCTATCCGAGATGGCAAATAGGTGGGTATGCATCACATAACACCCTATCCCCAGACTAGATGTCCATCCAAAAGAGAGCTAGTTGCCCACCCTGCCCCACCAATTTCATGCCAAGCTACAAGAGGGGTCGCACCTTCCTAACATCTTTAGCAAATTGGGAGAGTTTGGCTTGTGGTCAAAACTTCATCCCATCCTCTGTAACGTAGTCTTTCGCAAAGATTATTAACCATAGGCTTCCTTGGTCGGTTAAAATTTTCTATGCCCATTTCTTCATGAGGCACCAATTCATTATTTTGGAGTTAATAATTCCAAGCCTGCCAACTTCCTTTGGCGAGCATATAGTCTCATAGTTCCCCATATGATATTTTTGTCGCTCGTGTTCTTTAGCCTCCCCAAAAAAATCAAGACCGCACTTGATTAAGTTTCTCATGAACCCCGTCCCGGAGAACATAAAAACCCATGACAAACACGGGTATGTTGGTAAGACAATCGTTGATGAGGACAAGACAAATCCATAAGCTAACAACTTTCCTTGCTAAGGCTCCAGTCTTCCCGAGACCTTGTCTACTATAGGCTCGAACTCTGCCATCATGAGGGCCCTTGCTGAAATAGGCATTCCGAGGTATTTGACTGGGATGGATCCTAGTTCACGATTCATCATATGTGTCGCATGTAGTTGAGATCCAAGTCACCTCCTATGAGAATCGCCTCACTTTGGTCAAAGTTAACTTTGAGACCCAACATAGCCTCAAAGCACATGAGTAGGAAATTGACGGTTACAATCTCTTTCTCTGAGTTCTTGATCAATATCAGGGTGTCATTCGCATACTGTAAATGAGAAAGCTCTCCAGGCACGACCCTGTTTGCCACCCCCGATATATGACCCGCTGCCTTGGCACGATCAAGTATTGCCACTAGGCCAACGACAATAATATTTGTTCAGTATCATGATTATAAGGAAGTATAGGATAGTGTAGGAATTATTCTAGCATGTCTTGTACTCCAAGATGATCATGTACTCCTGTATATATGCCCATATGGCTTAGGTCTATGCATTAATATTAAAGTGTAGGGGGATAACAGGTCACCCTACCGCACTCTCCGAGCGCTTCTAAAGAAAGCACCGATCTCCCAATTAATATTAACCGAGCTTTGTCCTCCGTGAACCAATTGTCTAATCCAGCTAACCCATTATGGGTCGAAGCCCTACTTATGTAGCACCTCCTCAAGAAAGTCCCAACGAACCTGATCATAGGATTTCTCAAAATCTATGTTTCGAATGAAGACCTACTCTTTGGAGAAGTGGACCTTGTGCAACACTTCGTGTAGATCACAATCGATCCAGAATAATTCTCCCATGAATGAATGCCATTTGGTTTTGGTCAATGACCTTATGTCCCACAGGGGCAAGATGAGTCGCAAAACCCTTTACGAAAAGTCAAAAGCTGACGTTTATGAATGTAATAAGCCAGAATTGGCGTCTATTGTCTGCATCCGAGACATTTGGGATAAGAGCTAACACCCCATAATCCAAGTGTTTCACACATTTAAAAGGTTTGTGAATTGCGGCCCAACAATGTTCCAAAACATTTTATAAAACATGACCGGGAACCCGTCCGGTCCCGGCACCGTGTTTACCCTCATACCATTCAAGTTTATTGTAAAACAGGACATGGAACTCGTTTATATGGAGTTTTAAGGCACTCTTATTGGAGATGGAACTTTCCCCCAAAAAACTCTATAAGAACTCATCCATAAGTCATTTTAGCTAGGTCGGCACACGTACTCGGTGAAGAAATAATCTAGCGATTGTTTCCTATTTTTACCAAGTGTACGTTATGAAACACGGTAGAGCTAGGTCATGTCCGTCCCATGCGCCTGACAATCAATATATTACCGATTATGGTAGTGTCTAGTGTGTGTGGATTCACAAGCTAGTGAATACCGCGACCAGGTACACACTCATGTCGCTCTATCGACCACACTTAGCACCAGTAGCAGGTAGGATGCACAGCAGATCATGAGAAGATCAAGGCACCATGCATGCCGAATCACGAGCGAACGATCGACCCAAGCCATGGGCACATCGATATCGTTTGGCTTGCACTGCCCTGGATAACCACCAACACGCACGCACATCAGCAAGCACTCTCGCTACTCGCAGTGATGGCATGCTTGTGCTATGATATTTCTCTTTTACAGCACTGCTTCACTAGACTTTCTTGCAGTTATGGAAGCTAAGGTTGAGATTTCCACACACACTACTAATATTGATAGAGAACCAGGTACAGAGTACATATGGCGAGAAGCTGAACTCCTAGCGCAGATGTGGGCACGCAGGCCACAGCTAGTGGAGCGGATCATGATCCGATAGAGCAGAGGGTGGTTACAACAGAACCAGCACGCAGGCCGTATAGAATACATGTATGAGTACAAATATCTAACACTTGTTAACAACCCCCCGCAGTTGGAACTCCGCGAGGTAGGATGTTCAGACTGGAACGGAACTCTGTGAAAATCGGTGTAGGGAGACCCTTTGTGAACACGTCAATGAATTGTGAGCCGCTCGGGGCGTGCATAACACGAGCCTCGCCTAGGGCCACCCAGTCACGAACAAAGTGCAAGTCGATCTCGACGTGCTTGGTGCACTGATGTTGGACCGGGTTTGAGGAGAGATATGTGGCGCTTATGTTATCACAGTAGACAAGCGTCGCACGAGATGGAGGGTGATCCAACTCAGTGAGAACTTGACGAAGCCAGCAAGATTCAGCGACACAATTGGCGACAACCCGGTACTCCGCTTTGGCGCTGGACCGAGAGACCGTCTGTTGGCGCTTAGAAGACCAGGAGATGAGATTGGGACCAAGGAAAACGCAAAACCCTAAGGTGCATTTGCGAGTGTCAGGACAACCGGCCCAATCCGCATCAGAATAGGCCACCAAGTCATGGCCAGGAGAGTGATAGAGTTGGAGCCTGTAATGAGAGGTGGCCTTGAGATAACGCAAGATTCGCTTGATGAACTGGAGATGAGAGGTGCATGGATCATGCATGAAGAGACAAGCTTGCTGCACCGCATAGGAAATGTCAAGACGTCTCAAGGTAAGATACCGGAGGGCGCCTGCTAGGCTGTGATAGAGTGTGGGGTCAGGAACTGAGGCGCTAGTGTTTGCAGAAAGTTTGGACTCTGTGTCTACGAGTGTGTCAATTAGGTTGCAATTCCTCATCTTGGCACGGTCTAAGATCTCAAGGATGTATTGTTGTTGGGAGAGAAATAGGCCATGGGTGGAGCGGGTTACATTGACACCAAGGAAGTGGTGAATGTCACAAGATTGGAAAACTCGAACTTGAGGGATGAGATGATGGAGTGTAATGTGCAAGTGGTGTTGGCGGTGAGGATGATATCATCCATGTATAGAAGGAGGTAGGCAATGGCTGATCGATGACGAAACATGAAGAGGGAAGTGTCACACTTGGAAGCAACGAAACCCAAGGATAGTAGGAAAGCCTGGAACCAAAGGAACGAAGTGCGAGGCGCCTGCTTCAACCCATACAACGATTTTTTGAGAAGGCACACATGGGTGGGGCGAGAGGAATCGAGGAAGCCGGCGAGTTGATTGCAATAGATGGTTTCACCGAGTGTGCCATGGAGAAAGGCGTTCTTGACATCCATTTGATGGATGGGCCAAGAGTGAGCAGTAGCGAGGCTAAGAACCACACGCACCGTAGCCGGTTTGACAACTGAACTAAAGGTCTCAGTGTAGTCGATGCCCTCTTGTTGAGTGAACCCACGGAGAACCAAACGAGCCTTGTAGCGAGCTAACGAGACATCCGGATGAAGCTTGTGCCGAAAGATCCGCTTCCTGGTGACCACATTGACACATGCAGGTCTAGGAACCAAACACCCCGTATCATTCTTTAAGAAATCATTAAACTCATCAAGCATAGTTGCGTGCCAATGTGGATCCTTTAAGGCAGATTTGTAAGAAGAAGGAAGTTGGGAAATATCAGTAAAGGAGGTGACAAAAAATAAACATCGCGGTTGAGCAAAACGAGATTGGCCCGAGTTGTCATTTTATGTGGATTAAGAGGAGGTAAAATGGGAACTGCATTGGGGGGAGACATGGAGGGGAGGGAGTGGGCGGCACAAAACGAGAGGAGGATGCAGTGGGGCCTCAAGCAAAGGCATCAGGGGGGAGGCACATAATCTGAGGAGGATTCGGTTGGGGCAGTAGGCGACGCGGTAGGTTGTGTGGAAGGAGGGACGCGTGTGCATCATTGGGTGGGGAGGTGGATTCGGTTGACGTAGTGGGGGAGCAGGCGGGCACGTGGTGGGACAGGGATGGTTGCATGCGATCGTAGGGTCCGCCTGCGGGAGATCCTCCTGGGGATGCCGCGGATGAGGTAGGTGGAGAGCAGATCCCGGAACAAATCGCGCCAGGGCGTATCAGGGCGGGCGGATCCGGTGCGGATGGTGCGGCTGGAGGAAGCGGTGTGGGTGGGAGGTAGGGAAATTTTGTTTCATAAAAAATGATGTGAAGGGACACAATAACTTTGTGAGTGTGAAGATCGAAACACTTGTATCCCTTCTGTTCAAGAGGGTACCCAATTAAAACACAACGGGTGGACCGTGGAGCGAGTTTGTGTAGGCTAGTGGCATAGAGGTTGGGGAAACAAAAGCATCCAAAAACGCGATGGGGATTGTATCGGGGTTGGACGCCGGTGAGAAGAAAGTATGGGGTGTGCGGTGCAATGGTTGTGGATGGGCGATGATTGAGAAGAAGAGTGGCAGTGTTGAGGGCCTCGACCCAAAATTGGGGAGGAAGGCGAGCTTGAAGGAGAAGTGTGCGGACAACATTGTTGGTGGTGCGTATCATGCATTCTTCCTTGCCGTTTTGCGGTGATGTGTGAGGGAAAGAGAGGCGATAGGTGATGCCATTGTTGGAGAAAAATGTGCGAAGGGAGGTGTTGATGAATCCGCCACCATTATCGCATTGCATGCATTTAATGAGTGTGTGAAATTGGGTAAGGATGTAGAGAAAGAATGCGTTGAAGGGTGACGGAGGTGTCGGACTTGTGGCGTAACTGAAATGACCAAGCTAAGAGTAGTGAGTATAGTCATCGAGAATAATAAGGTAATACGCATAACCAGAAAATCTTGTAATAGGAGACGTCCAAAGATCACAATGAATAAGCAGAAGTAACATTATTTGCGGAAGGAAAAGATAAACGTGGCTGTCTCCCAAGTTGACTGGCAGTACAAGAGGAGCTACGAGCATTATTACAATCGGGAAGTAAAGTCATGGAAAGGGAAACTAACGAGGCCTTTCCAGGATGGCCAAGCCGCCTGTGCCATAGATCACCACTCATAGTATGGAAAGCAGTGCCGCTGGTGGTAGGGTTGCCATGAAACGGGTAAAGTGGACCGGGACTACTAGACGTCATGATGAGTCTCCTGGTGGGAAATTCCTTCACAGAGAAACCATGGGGATTAAATTCAATGGAAACATTATTGTCAGTGGATAATTTGCGAACAGAGATTAGATTTTGGACGATACCAGGACAGACGGCTACATCATGAAGAGAAAGATGGGAGGGAGAGAGAGTGGTAGAGCCCGTAGCAACGATGCGTAGATGAGCCCCATTACCAACAGTAATACTTGAATGACAATGCTTTGGAAGAGAACGAGACGAAGAGAGGTTACCAGAGTTGCCAGTGACATGGGTGGAGGCGCCGGAGTCGAGGAGCCATTCTGCACAAGTGTTGGGGAGGCCGTGCTGGCTAGAGGCGGTGTTGAAGAGGGCTGTGTGATCCCATGAAGAAGGGCCCGATATGTAAGGCGCGGGTGTGGCGTGAGGCACGTGAGGCACCGGTCCAGAGAACATCACAGGGTAGACCTGAAAGTGCACACCGGGGGAGGGCCAAGGACCCCCGCAACGTTGGGATGTGCCCAGCCAGGGCGGGGAGGAGGCAGAGCCATGCCGTAGGGCGCGAAATAGCCCGTCCACGGAGTCGCCAGCGCCTGTTGAGAGTCGCGGCCGCCGGAGTCAGGACGCCCCCGGCCTCGGCTAGAGCCACCGCGGCCACGACCACGGCCACGATCAGAGTCGTTGCCACGGGCGCAACTGGTGCCGCGCCCGGTAGGGGCGCCAGGAGGGGCGCGGTCGCCGCGATCACCGGAGCCACCAGAGCCACCTGAGCCGCTGAAGCCACTGTTGGTGATGGAGAGGGCGGAGGCGCCCTCGGTGGCAGCATGGAGGAAGAGGTTGTAGTCGGCGAGCTCGAGACGCGAGCGCACCACGCCGAAGGGAGGGAGCCGGGTTCGTGCTCCCCAGCATGATGTGGATCGTCTCGAAGCGAGGCGCGAGACCGTGGAGTAGCTGCATGGTGAGGTCGTAGTCAGTGACGGCGGCGCCAACATCCGCCAAGTTGTCCGCCAGAGACTTAAGGCGGCAGGCGTACTCGACGATTGGATGATCGCCCTGCTGTAGATTCCTATACCGACGAGTGAGATGGCGGATCTGGGCCCCATGGTTGGCGAGAAAGTAGTCGGAGATGCGGTGCCACGCCATGTAGGCGGTGACAGCGCCATCAGTGATGAGCTCGAGGAGAGGATCGGCGAGGGTGAAGAGGATCCAGAGTGCCATGCGGTGGTCGATGGCGAGCCAAGCGGCATCGGCATTAGCAGGTGGGGGGCGATCGACGTGATCCTCGACGCGGTATTGGCTAAGAACGATGCGGAAGAAAGTGCGCCAGCTTGAATTTGATGTAGTTGGAGATGTGGTCGTTGTGGATGGTGAGCGGAGGCTGGGAGGAGGAGGGAGCGGCGTTGAGGGGAAGGGTAGCGGCGGCGGTGGTGGAGAGAGTGGCCAGGGTGGTGGAGGGGAGGGGACAGGTCCCAGAGTGAACCGACGAGGAGAAGGAGGAGTGGGTGGCCGGGGAGGCAGGTTCGCTGAAAAGGTCCTCGAAGGCCATGGTGACTAATACAAAGCTAAGGTTAAGATTTCCACACACTACTATTATTGATAGAGAACCAGGTACAGAGTACATATAGCGAGAAGCTGAACTACTAGCGCAAATGTAGGCATGAAGGCCACAACTAGTGGAGCGGATCGTGATCCGGCAGAGCAGCGGGTGGTTACAACAGAACCTGCACGCATGCCGTATACAATACATGTATGAGTACAAATATACAACACTTGTTAACAATGGAAGCCACTTAGCCGTCGCTCGGAGCACGCCGTCATCAAGTGCGTCACCTCTGGTCTTCGCTCCATCAAGCTTCGTCTGACACCGCTGCTGCTGCCCCCTCCACCGCCCGAGTCGGATTAGTCACCTCTTCCCTGCAGCTACAACCCTTTATGTTGCTTTAGTTGTTATTTTGGGCTTGTTGAGTTGTGCCCTCAGCATAACTTATTTGTATTCTCGTGTGTGTGGGTGTACTCTACGTTGTGTGATGTGTGTTGGTGTATCTTATTGGTACTGGATTCTGTCTTTGACGATTTGTTTTATATATATAACGAGGTGGTTGCATTTTTTGAGAAACCTGGCCAGTTTGTGAGGTAGTACCTCACTGGCATCACGAGCACGATGTCGACAAGTCGTACTACAGATTTGTAGAATCAGCGAGGAACAAATGGCGATAACTGCAGCAGCTGGGACAATAAAATTCAAAGGATTCTGTGTCCGGTTGCAGCCAATCGGAGCCCCAGCTATCGTCGTCGCGTCTAGCAGATGTGGCAAGGGTACATGTCACGGGTAACCTGAGAAATGATGTTCGGTTTTACACCATGGCTTCGTATGAATTTCATGCACAGCAGTTGCCTCGGATTCGTTTATGAAGTCTGAACGGGAATTAATGCTCAAAGTTGACGGGCTCATTCCCAGTCTTCTCGGTCCCTTTTGTGCCCAGTCTAGAATACCACAAGGACTGAAGGACAAATTGCCGGCGACTTAGAAGTTGACGGGGCAAAGGCCAAAAACACAATGATACCCGTGAAGACAGAACCGACCCGCGTAAACATTTTTCGGACCGGAGTTTCGGCCGTCGGTGGGAACAGTGATTCACGTACACGCACGCGTCTATCTCTCACTGGACCGAAAAACTGACTGGTACCCAGTTTGGGCTAGCAGACACTGACAAGATGACGTGACAGTATTATCTCCTGCCAAAACAGAATCGAACATGGTTTACAGCAAATGGGGACGTTCACAAAGTCCTGGTCACCATGCATCGCTCTTGGTCGCATCACATCTTCTCCACCTGAAACTGGTGGATTCAAACGTACACATGTGGCGTGTTTGGTTGCCTGCATATGGGTCAGTCTGTTCCGCCTGGGAAGAAAATGACCCCTTTGGTTGCCTGTGTTTACTGTGCGGCCCGCATGGCACGAACCTTAAAGCACCTCCAGGTCAGGTCCAGGGGAAATGCCCGAATCGGCAGTAGCTCGCGAGTCTGGCTTGGGCGACACAAGGAAGGGTGACGCACTTCTCTCCTCGTGCGACCAGGGAAATGGCGCGTGCTCGCCCACGTCACCGATAAATCAAAGGAAGGATTTCGGCTCACCTCCTGCTGAGTCCGCCCCTATTTAGCCCCCTCCCTCACCGCCCCAACTCCCGCCACCATTCTCCCCCCTTTCGAGCTTTCCCGCCGACGCATCGACACCGACGAGCAGGTAAGCAGCGCACCTTCATCGCCCGGCAGTCCACGGCGTCGGCGGTCCTTCACCGGCGGGCGGTGATCTTTTACGACCGTAGCTAGATTTGAGCTGCAGCTAGGGTTTGATCTAGATGCATGGTTGATTATTGCTCTGATCTGTGAGCTCATATGGTTGATTGCTATGCCGCTGTTGCAATTTGTGGTAGTGTTAGATGTTCAAGCATGTGATTGGCTAGATTAGTAGTAGAGTTTGAAGTTGAACCTTGTGCTTGTGTTGATTCGTGCTTAGATCTATGATTTGTTGCTATCGGTTGTCCATTTGTAGCATGTTGTTTGTTGTAGATGTATGTTACTGCTCATAGATTGTCCGATATGCTTAGTATGATAGCGATGAACCATGTGCTTAGTATGATAATGATGAAGCATGTGCTTGGTATGATAGTGATGGACCATGTACATGTTCGCTCCTGCTTTTATGGATTGTTCGGTATGTTGTGTGCTATGCTTACTGTTAATGCGTGCTACGATTGTAGGACATGACCAAGCACATGGAAGATCTTAGTCAGGCCCTTGTCCTGTCCGACATCCAGTTTGCTCCATCGTTTGCCGAGGCCTCACAGCCTATGTCCGAGATGGCACCTGATTCAGAGGTGTTCGCGTCTGATTCTGTCTATGTGCTAGTAATGCTCGTTGAGCAAACTCTTGTTGTTGCTGCTGCCGCTGCACTCAAGGTAGAAAACGCAAAGGCAAAGAAGGATGATAGGTCGAACAACATGAAGTGGCAGTCGTTCATGTCCACGTTCATGCTGAACAAGATGTGTGAGGTCATCTCTAGTGGAGTTAGGACTAACAAGGGCTTCAAGGAGGTGCACTTGAACACCATTGCGAAGCAGGTGTTCGAGTTTTGTGGGCAGGAGTTGTCCGCCACCCAGGTGTACAACCACCTGAGGAAGTGGAGAGGTCGATGGGTCCAAGTGTCCAAGCCGAGAGACCCTAGCGGCGCCTCATGGGATGAGTACACTTGCTCCATAGTTCTGAAGGCATAGGACTACACCGGCCATGTCACGGTTAGCTCACAACCCTCTTCCTTTTCATACTGTCCATCATTGTCTACTCCTAATCGCAACTAACAATACTTGTGTTTCATTCTTAGGACCACCCAAGGGAGGCTGAGTTCCTCAACACAGCCATACAGAACTACAGCCAATGCAACACCTCTTCTCCTTCGGGCTGGCAACTGGGAAGCATGACACGGGCTCGGGGGAGACTCTTGGCTCTCCCATGCCAGACTTCCTTGGGACCCCGGACGTCGAGGTCCTTGATGGCCCTGACAAGCCCTTCGAGAAGCCCTTCGACCCCCTCCATGATAGGAAGAGGAAGAGAGGAGGCCTGATGGAGGAGGAGATCAATGTATTTTGTAGCATGACTGAGGTGGTGAAGGAGGTGGCAACAACCATGAGGGAGCGCAAGCTCCTCGACGTCCACCCTGACCTGTATGGCGTTGTCATGACCCAGGGTGGCTCAGCGACGAGGCTCTCATGGTAGCTCTCAGCCACCTCCTTGACAACAAGGCCCAGGGTGTTGGGTTCGTTGCCATGGCAGACGCTGGGCAAGCACTACTACTAGAGTAGTGCTGCATGTGAGCGTGCATGATCCCCGACGACAATGTCGATGAGGGTGGCGAAGACGACGGCGATGACGATGACGACGTACATTTTGTGTAGTTAGGGCTGGAAAATTATTTGATGGTCTGTATATTTTGGTGAGGTGATATATACTAACACCTCCGATGATGGTGAACTTGCGGTGGTAGGACGACATTCTCTTTTGAATGTGGTGGTAGGATAACACCATGGTAGTGCTAGGTAGAACTTTCTATGCCGTATGATCATGCATGCTTTACTTCTTTTCTTCTGCTTTATTGTTGTCTATGTGCTACTTTGCTTGCTACTTGTATGCTCCATTGATTTACTACGTCAACTCTTGCTCTTGTGCATTGCTAGGGCAAATGGTATGCTGTGTTCATCGGTAAGGCTCCAGGGGTTTACAATTCATGGGAAGAAGCCAGTGCACAAGTAGTATCATATAGCAACAGCAGCCATAGAGGGTTCAAGACTAGGCAGTAGAACAAAGCTTACTCCAACTGGGTGCCAAAGCACGGAGGCAGCATTGTTGACAGTGGCAAGATTGGAGGTGTCAAAGTGGAAGGTGTTAAGGTGGATCGTCAGTTTGGACTGAAGCTGAAGAACTTCATCATCTTCGCCCAGTTCATCGTCATTGTTGTGTTGTGGCGTTGGTGTGCTAGGTGTGATCATTGTGGATAAGCTCATCAATTAGGATATAAGGTAAGCACACCATGGACGCCTTATACAACCAACACTTTGTCAATGTGCCGCTTGGGCCAATGCAGGCAAACAAACAAAGTGCACTTGCGTATTACCTAATCCAAGGACTCTAGATGCAGACAACCAAACAACTTATAGATTGGCACATTAGAGTCTATTTTTTTAACCAGACTGGGTTGAAAAGTGTATGTCATGCAGAAACTGTTCACGACTTGAACCAAACACGTCCATGCTGAAACAACCACTGGTGCCGCTGGCCAGGATTCTGGTTTGAGTCTGTAGGTAGCCAGGGCCAGGCTGGCTGCTTTGTTAGCGATAAGGCAGACGCCCTGCTTTCTCTTCATAAGAGCATGCAAAAGGGTTCGACTCGACCCACCCATTCGTCCATCCATCCATAGCAATGTCGCGAATAACAATCTTTGCGGCGGCGGTAGTGTTCATTTTCACTAGAGGCTCAATAGCAGCTTTCAGACCAACCAGGCCAGATGACACATCAAACTCAGGCGAAGCCCTCCACACTAGAGGATCAGCAGTAGCGGGTAATCCGAGCGAGGTAGCCACGCCGATCGGGATGCCCAACTGCGTCACGTCATGCGGCAACGTGGATGTGCCGTACCCGTTTGGCATTGGCCCGAATGCCAGCTGCTACCTGCCGGGTTCAACCTCGCAGGTGACACTAGCGGCGGCGGGGCACGGGGTTCAAGCCCGCTGCTACCGGACGCCGACAAAGTCCTATGGACCCCCGATGTTGGGTACCCTTTTCTGCAGCCCCACCGCAATGGTGAACTATACATCGACGTCGACAGCGATGGTAACAGCAACGGGACGTTCAACAGCGGGCTTAGACACGCTGGGGCGCCATACACGCTGGCGAGTTGCCAGATGACGGTGAAGAGCGGCCATGTCATCGTGGCCAGCAGCACGTGCACCTCGCTCTGCGACTGCGTCGATACAGAAGAAGACCATCAGTCGCCACCCACAGAACAAGACGATGAAAGCGGCATACCATACTACCACCCCGACATCGTCTCGTCCGGTGGTGAAGATGAAGATAACGACAACGAAGCATACAACATCACCAACAACGGAATGTCGTCCGACTACGATGTACAACTCACATGGTTGGGTCGTCGAAACCGTAGCGCGGACCTGGAGCTTGTCGAGCTGAGCCCTGTCTATGACAAGCTCCCAATACAGCCAGGTACATTAATTAGTTCGTTCGATCGACCAATGCTAGCTAATGCAGACACTTTTAATTTCTGATCGTTTATTTATCTTTATTTTGCACGAATATGTTTCATTGTTGCTACATATTCGTCTGTCTGTCGGCTGGCATTGTTCCGTTTTTCCTCCTATTACTTGTGCCCAGTGGCAAATCCAGGATGAAAACAGATGATGGGTTCAAAGTAGCAACTAAGACATAGATATGGAATTCTTATGGCATGTCTAGATGCGCTTTACCAAAACTGTATTGTGTAATTTTTGTGTGTTTTTTTGCGGAAGTAAAATAAAATTTGTGTGGTAACTTGCAATTAAGACATTTCACAACATAATTAATATAGTGACGTTCACAAAAAAACATAATTAAAAATGTTTTTGCTATTCTTCGGACGCCTGAAATTTTTTCAGGAGCCTAAGATAGTGACCATGTGTCACCGGCAAACGACCATGGGATGAGCCAGAGACGGTGATCACATGGCTGGCTGTTGAAGCGAGTTTGAGGGTTGCCAGGTGCTGGGGTGGGGGGAGCGGTGTTAGAAGATTGATGCCTGGGGCAATGGAGGAGGCGGCTCGGGCAGGACGATGAGGTGGCACGGTAGCGACACCGACCATGGGTGGTGGTTGCCGGCAGTTAGACCAATGTCGGAGGACGCGTCAATATGGGTGGGAGGCACACGATGGTGGTGAAAACATGAAATTTTTGGCCGACCGATGAATAGTTGTCAATTCCTTCCCAAAAAGAGTAGATTGCACGTACGCTAAGTTCTAGTTGCGATGAGTCTGAAAATAAACATGTAAGAGAGAAGAAGAGCATGCTAGCTGCCAAGATTCTTCTTTAGAAAACTTACCGTACAAGATCCAGAACTACTAGAGTACAATGATAATAATTGTGCACACAAGAGATAGATCGATCGTTGCGGTTATAATCTAATCATATGCATAACCGTGCCAGGAGGGGACGCGAAGGCTTCCTTTTATACTCCATCCGTCTCGGTTGTATAAGTTATTCGCGTAGTTCTAGATCATTAATTTGAAAAATTAAATATGTGTTATATATCATGAAAAATATATCACTAGATTTCTACACGGATGTAGTTTCTTAATATATATATTTTTTGTCACATATAATACATATTTAGATAGTTAAATTGTCGACCAGAACCACGCGAATGACTTTTGTCTAGGCCATTTAACATTTCTCCCTTTTCTTCTTCTCTACTTAGCTCGGCCTCACAAAAAGCCAAACTGGGGCTTGCCGTCAGGTCAAGGCCATCGGACGTTCAGGGCCGGCCCTGTGTTTCGGAAGGCCCTAGGCGAACTCGGCGACATGGGCCCCTATGTCCTAAGAGGCTAAGACCATATATGTGCTCGGGATTAGTTTTTAGCCCTTCTTCTCCAATAACATAACATTGCTTGAAGGTGTAAAGTACTTATTGAAAGAACTCTTCAGTGGTTAAATTTTCAAAACATTTTTCTCCTTTTTTTCAGTACCCTACAAATGCATCTTCTTAGGTAACATGGCACGCTAATGTCCTAAAATTATGATGAAAAGAGGATACAAAGAATTAGAAATTTATACATCGAATGATTGGAATCTTAGACATGTACACAAAATAACAAAAAAATAGGATCAATCATGGATGGATGAATAATTGAATACGTACTAAAGAATAAAGAATAAAAGAAACTACTAAAAATGGGCTTTGAATCGGGGATAGATCAGGAACATGGTACATGGATGCATACGTATTGTGATGCACTCATGGCTCACATATGTATAAGTATTGCTGCCTTGCCGAATGTCGGATGGCCGGGCTGTCCGACTGCCGCGGGACGCGTACAACGACAACAACTAGCGGCGGCCGAGGCACCGAGAGACAGGCCGACGGCCGATGAGAGGACGAAGTCACAAAAACGAACCGACGAGCAACGAAGGCACAAGCGAATTAGCGAAAACAATGAGATCTCCGGCCGTGCCGTCTGGCTGCCGTGACGCTTCGCTATCGCTGCCTAGCTATCTGATACGCCTAGCCCATCTTGTTTCTTTTCTCTTGTATAGTTTTTTTTCTTACCTATTTTTTACTGGCTATACTATGTATTTATTATGCATCATGGGTCTCCCACCGGCCTGGGCCCTGGGCCATCGCCCCTCCGCCATACCCCCAGGGCTGCCCCTGCGGACGTTACCTAGCACTTTTACTAACGCGTGTGACCAACCTGTAGGGCCACATGCCTAATTGAGTTCGCGTCGCCGCTGTTTCCAACACAGTATGTGACTGATGTGTGGCACCCACTGGTATGGCCGCATGTATAACTGAATTCACATCGCCGGCTTTTTACCACACAGTGACTGCTCACGTTTTCACACACGGGAAGTCACGTCGTAGGCGCGCATTAATGGCGGCTTAATGCCGCAACCGGTACCCGCCCACCCTCTGCCACCTCTCACGTGCCATATTTGCACCCCCCATCCAATTCCTCAACCTTATCTGCCACCGCCGAAGCACAAACTCTACCCCTCCTCTCCCATCTCCCCTTTCACAGCCATGACATGGTCGCACAGCCTCACTATCCATCAAGCCGAGCTTCCACTACTAGGAAAAAGGCTACTAGTGGCGCATCAGTTTTGCCTACTAATGACGCACTACTGGTGCGTCACTAGTACCATGCCACTAGTATTTTTTACTAATGACACATCTGTGGTGGGTCATTAGTATAGCCCACGGTACGGCATTAGTATGCCTCCAAGGGGGCCATATATACCCATGTGCTTCGGCATACTAATGGCGCACTGTGTTTTGATGCGCCATTAGTAACCTTTGGCATACTAATGACACACTGAGTTGTGATGCGCCATTAGTATTCTTTAGCATACTAATGGCGCACTGTGGGGTGATGTGTCATTAGTATTAATATTAGTTTTTTTTGTTTTTTTCTGATTGTTTCACAGGTTACAAAATATATTATTTGACAGAATATAGACAGCACCAAACAACAACAGCAGATTCATCGAATACAATAGAAGGTAAGTCTCCGAATACAATTCATCATATTAGTCTTCGAATATAAAAGATCAAACGAAGATAGAACATTACAAGTCTCGGAGACAGCTAGTAGCGAGTTTGTCTTCACATTACAAGTCGATATCGATCATCTAAACTACCATGACATAGAAGAGAGTTGCGGTCATCTCGATGAGCATCAGGGCGATGAAACTGGTCTTCACCCGGTTCTTCCAACGCTCCCTCCTCTCTCCCGCTAGATAGCGGGCGTATCTAGATTCCGCCTCCGCCCTAGTGGTGTACCCTTTGTAACTATTACCGCTGAAACGGTGAACCTGTCTCTGACACTTCTCCCAGTCGTCGTAGACTCCGGGAACCTTACCCTTGTACACGACATACGACGGCATCTCTATGCACAAGCCAAACAACAGACAATACATAAGCAATATATAAGTATGCAACAAAAGGATCGGAAGCGAAAAGCAAGACATTAATAGCACGATTCATCGTCCTACTAATAAATAGCATCGATTACATCTAAGTTGAACGACTGTCCAAACCAAAGAGACATACAAGTTCATTAAAGTTTAATTACAACATGAGCTAATCGATGTTTCAGAACTACAAATAGCATTACTACTTTCGACTCGACTCATGGGACCGAAGCGTGGATGAAGCCGCCGTCTTTTGTGATGGTCATGAAGTCGCGGGCGTTGTCAGCCTCCATTTGAAGCGTTGTGTCTATCACACTGTTGGATAGTTGCTCTCTGATGTAGAACTGCCCCGAGGTACGAAGGACATCTTGATGGATGATTTCTGCAAACTCCGACTGGATGCGAAAGAATTCTTGTCGGAGGTTCGCGTCCTGGAGTGCCGCCAAGCTTGTGGCCCAATCTTTGACATTATTTGGTAGCACAAGGTGATTATGATCCCGTACGATCGCCCTCATGTGATGGAGGGCGTAGTAGGCATCCTTCTGACCGCCAGGCGGCTTCTTGACGCAGGGGAACATCGTATTGTGGGTGAACACGTGTCTGCCGTACCTACGAACTGGCCTCTTAAAGGTGCCTCAAGATGTGGCGTAGCCGGAGAGATCATCATCAAGAACTTTCTTGATATTTGTGTAGTCTATCTTGGAGTCACGGTCTGGGTCGAAATACGTGGCCGTGGAATATTTCGGGCTTAAGAGGATGAGTGTGCAATGTGTGTCACTGCACAGAACACAAAATGTTAGAAACAAAAGAACGATCGAAATCTAAGAAATCATATGTTACGGGGCGCTGAGGTGATGCCTTCGAGGTGTGAACTCGCGACTTGCCGGTCCCCAGCGCTGCCCAAGATCTTGGCACGCATGTAGAAGTGGTCGACTATCACGATGTCCGGGGTCTTGTCTCGAATGATCCGCATCTCCATACTCAGCGAACACAGCCGAACGAAGGTGTAGTGCAGCGGATGAAGGTTAAACATAGCAAAGATGTCATCAAACCGCAGGACGATCATACCCCCGATTGTGTCATCCACAAAGCCCTTGCCCTCTGGCACCTTGGCCACGAAAACCGGGTATGCCACATTATTCTGGGAGAGACGCATCTTCTCCAAAGAAAGAACGCTGTCATGCAGACTCCGCATAGCACCGGTTGCAGCATTGAGCATATTAGCCGGTAGCATCGCTCTACCTGCCACATGCACCCTCCTCGAGATATCCTGAGGTGAAGGTGGCCCATCCTGAGCATGGATCATACTCGGTGCCGACTGGCTCGCACCGGCGCCCTTGTTAGTCTTTCGTTTCCATCCCTTCTTCTTGATCTACTGTAATGGGACCGAGTTCTGCTCACAGACCGCCTTCTTGAACTTGTTGGGGCTGATAATATTTCGCACCTCAGCTATCTGAGGCTCGGTGAAGGCGGGAGCTGGAGGTGTCTCCTGAGAACTGAACGCCAGATGACACTTGTTGCAATTGGATTTCTCCGCCGTACCAGCTAGATCGCGCTCGTCTTGGTTGGGTTCTCGAGAAGGAGGCCTGCTGAACTCGTCACCGTACCCATGTTTGGCAAAGTACTTATCGACGTTGGTAAATGTACCGTCGTCGTTGTCGTCGTCGTCCGGATCCTGTGCCATATGCATGTCCGGATCTTGTGCCATAGGGATGTCCGACATGTCCGATAGTGTTGCGGCGTTCTTGCCATGGCCGGCTTGGCGCCAGCACGACTGGCGGTCTTGTCTGTGGGGTGGTGTCCCCCACCCCCAAACAAATCTGGCTCCTCGGCCAAAGCAGGGGCCAGCCTACGCAGGCATTGAGGGTCATCTCATCTTCTTCGTCGGCCCCAGCGGGTCGAATCAGAGGACCAGCCTGGCAGCACCCGAACCCAGTTCAACCCTATACACTGTGGGTGACATCGGATTACCATGGAACACGGGTTTGCCCGGTTGAACGATTCTGCCCTTGGCGACATCGACCAACTCGTTGCCCACGAAGTGCAGGAGAGTGCAAGTAACGTCGGCGGTGCCCTGCGAAAACATGTAGGGCATCAGGGATGCCCAGTCAAAGGCAAGGAGATGAAGTCATCGGCCGAGATGCTTAGTTATCGTGATGTCGTCGAGCTCGGCTAATGTCGAGGCACCGCCAACGACTGGCATGCAACTGACGGAGGGGCCGCTTGCTGGCGAGGTACCGACCGGCGTACACCCGGGTGCGTTAAGCTCCAATGCCCGTGACGGCGCCGGAGACACGAATACCGCCTCCATCAAAGACACCAATGGCGCTGCCTGAGACACCAATGGCGCCGCCTGTGTGTTGTGCGAGTTGCTGGCCGTGAAGCTAGGAACCGGGGGATGCCCCTGTTGGCTGCCCGAAATCCACGTCGTCAGCCCCTGAATCAACGTAGGCACCATGGCGGTGAGCGTCGTTCCCAGTTGTACTTCCACTTGCTCTTGGATAATCTCCGGAAACCGTGCCACTTGTGCCTTGAGTGCTTCAACCTCGCGCGACTGGCTTTCCGAGCTGGTCTTTTTCTCCTTTCGCCCATGAGCGGTATAGTATGACGACCATTTTTTGGAGAAGCCTTTGCCGGCCACACGACCAGCTGATGTCGGCTTACTGAGATTATCCTTGTTTATCATTACGTTCAACGCCCTATTTAAAGGGGTGTCAAAAGGGGAGCTCTGAGACGACCCCGCGCTACTGCTTTCAGTGTCCTGCGGAAGGGGTGTCGAAAGGGTGCGGGGGATGCTCGACGGCGGTGGAGCGGGGGAGGGTGCGGTGGGTCGTCGGCGGCGGTGGAGTGGGGGAGGGTGCGGGGGGTCGGCGGCGGTGGCCGGTGGAGCGGGGGAGATGGTGCGGGGGGTGCTCGGCGGCGAGGGGGACCAGATCTGGCGAGGTGGGATAGCGATCGAGATGGAGGGGGATCAAGATCGAGTGTCCATGAAATTTAAAAACATTCATGAGTTCAAAGAGTGCCCATAAAATACAATCGAGAAATGAAGGCTACAATTTAAATACAATCGATCTTAGCTAGCTATCTGTTCACAATCTTCTTGCCCTTCTTTTTCACAAATGGAGTTCTTCTGTGGAACGGACGTCCTTTAGGTAGGGTGGTCCTGCTTCTTCTTGTGGTGTATGCTGATACTTCATCGTCGTCATCATGTTCCATCTTCGGGTCACCATACATGTCGAAGTCCTACTCATTGGTGACTCCATCCATTCCGATGATCTTCCTTTTGCCTCTCCTCACGATAACAAGACTGGGCTTTGGCAGGTAGGTAATGAAGAAGCATTGGTCCACTTGGGAAGCCAGTACCCATGGCTCATTTTTCGCGGTGACGTTTGTTCCCGCGGTCTTGAATTTGGCTTCGGGTATAACCATGGTGGTGAAATACCGGTCTTCTTTTATGACGCTCTTGGCCCATCTGACACGGAACATCGGGACCTTCTCTCCAGTGTAGCTCAGCTCCTAGATCTCCTCGATCCTTCCGTAGTATCTGTCCTTGTCGTTACCGGTGTAGGATTCCATCGTTACCACGGAGTTCTGATAACCATCGCTCTTCATGTCCTTGTCCTCGGTGTAGAATGTGTAGCCGTTGATATCGTACACCTCATACGTCATCAAGTTGTGCTGGGCGCCCTGTGACAAGGCGAATATGAGTTGTTCTTCCACGGAAGAATCCTCATGTAAAGGGTACGACAGAAGCTTCTGCTTGAAACATGAGTTGTGCTCTTTGATTATATCTCTGTCCGTCCTCTGTTGGCCTCGGTCATTGTACGTCTTCTCAATAAAGGTTTTGTGGTCTACCACCCAAGGATCGATCGACCACGTCTATGTGTTGTAGCGCGACTAGGTTTGCTCTTTCAAAGTCGGCGAGTCGACCCTCGAAGTCGACATGCATTTCGCGGCGACCCTCACGGTGACACCATCCAGCGAGCCTGCCGAGGTGCCTTTTGACGGGCAGACCAACGGGTTTCTCGATGCCTAGATAATTCACGCAGTAGGAGATGCACTCTTCGGTCAGAAAGCCCCTGGCTATGCTTCCCTATGGGCGTGACATTACGAACGTATCCTTTGATGACACCATTCATCCTTTCGAATGACATCATGCTGTGCAGGAACGTCAGCCCGAGTTGGATGATATCCTCCACGATATGGACTAGCAGATGCACCATAACATCAAAGAATGCGGGCGGGAAGTACATCTCAAGCTCGCATAGTATCACCACGATCTCTTCCTGTAGCCTTCTGAGTTGCCTCACGCCAACCGACTTCCGAGAGATGACGTCGAAAAAGTTGCATAGGCCAAATAGCATTTCACGGACGTGCGCGTCCATGATGCCACGGATTGTAACTGGAAGTATCCGCGTCATCAGCACGTGACAGTCTTGAGACTTCATCCCGATGACCTTCTGCTTCGCTGGGTCTAGGTATCTCCTTATCTCCCCCGCGTAACCGTAAGGAAGTTTTACTCCTACGAGGCAGGTGAAAAACTGATCGATCTCCTCCTGACTTAGAGTGAAGCACGCGGGAGGGTAGTCATTTACACTACTAGGAAAAGGGCTATAGATAGGATTGATACTAATGGCGCACCTTGTAAGCAGTGCGCCACTACTATATACTAATGGCGCACCGGCCGGAGGTGCGCCATTAGTGTGGAAGACACTAATGGCGCACCAGGCACACGGTGTGCCACTAGTATTGAATTTTTTTCTCCATTTTTCCAAGACACTCTAATGGCGCATGGTGCCAAAGTGCGACATTACTAGTTCTACCAAGTAATGGCGCACCTTGTAAGCAGTGCGCCATTAGTATATATTTTTTTTTACTTTTTTGCAAAACTGCTAATGGCGCACCGTGTATATTTTCATGGACACTTTTTGATCTTGATCTCGATCCCACCCGCACCCTCCCCCGCTAGCTCCACCGCCGCCGACGACCCACCGCAACCCTCCCCCGATCCGCCGCCGTCGACGAGCACCCAGCCCCCCCGCACCCTCCCCCGCTCCACCGCCGCCAACGGGCACCCCCCGCACCTTCCCCCGCTAGCTCCACCGCCGTCGACGACCCACCGCAACCCTCCCCCGCTCCGCCGCCGCCGATGAGCACCCGGCCCCCCGCACCCTCCCTCGCTCCACCGCCGGCAACGGGCACCCCCCGCACCCTCCCCTGCTCCACCGCCGCCGCCGATGATATTTCCAAGTAACAAATTTGAACATATTTTTTAAAAAATTATTACTATTTTTATAAAAAAATATTACTGTTATGATTTAAACAAGTTTGAACATATTTAAACACAAATAAATATAAAAAACAGCATTTAAAATGCATCAAAAAATATTGGGGAGCCTGGAATCGAACCCAGGACCTCCTAGTGTGTGTAATGCGTGCTGACCAGTCGGGCTAGTGGGTGGGTTCTGTTGTAGATAGGGTTAGGTTGTAGATAGGGCTACTGGGCTAGATTAAAACAAAATGCTAATGGCGCACCCAGCGCTGGTGCGCCATTAGAATAGTCGTACTTATGGCGCACGAGATGGTGGTGCGCCATTAGAATAGTCGTACACTAATTAAATCCCCAATCTCTCTAATCTCTCCCCTGCCTCATCGATCTCACCCGCTGCCCCCCCGTGTTCGCCGTCCCCCTCGCCTCCTTCGCCGTCCCCGAGCCGAGCCCCGAAGCTGCGCCCCCGCCCGCCTCCTCCTCTCTTCTCTCGCGACCTCCCCCTACCCCTTCTCAACCGCCCCGTCCCCTCAGCGCCGCCCGTCGTCTCCCCGAACCCTAGCTCTGCCAGCGTCGGGGACGACCACCTCGTCGGCCTCACTAGGCCGCAGGCGCTCAAGCCCCACACCGTCCTCGGCCTCGCCCTCTCCACCGGCGGCGCCCCTTCCTCCGCCCCTGCAGCGCGGCAGCAACAGTAAACAGCCAGGTAAGATGATGATGCATTTTCATTCAGTCTTTCTATTCAGTCTTTCTATTGGCATTGTGCATGGCAAAGGCATTAACTGGTGATAAAAAAGAGTGGTGGAAAGCAGTAATATATAGTGTGTCAAAAACAGGGTGAAGATAAGAATAAGACCAACATTATTTGAAGGGGGAAGGAGGAGTGGCTGCCACTGCACCACACACTGAAGCCACAATTGCTAAAATATCAGCACCAGAGCCCACAACTTTGAGCTGTGACGTAGGATGACCAAATTAACCCTAGTACATCAGCAGCTAGCCCACATGCTCGGCAGCAACATTGCTAGCTTGAGTTTGGCCGTCTATTTTCTAGGAATTACCACACACTTAAATTCAGTACCACTGTCACTTTTGCTAATTGCTGTTTTGGCTGCTTGTTTTTTCCTTGCATTTATATTTTCACAGAAACTTTGCCTACTTTTGTGTACTATATATATAATGCACTAAAATACGGGGTATTTCCTTTCCAACAACTTTTGAGTGCACAACCATAGCCCTCCATTAAGAATGTGATCTGCAGAAAATAGTGGTAGGTGCAACTTCCAAGCTAGAACACTAGAAAACCAAAAGATTTCTCACAACTATCGAAAAAACCAGTCTACTTGTCAATGGACCAGTGGCTGATATGCTGCGTCTGCTTAAACATATTTGCCATGCAACACATTATATGGCACTTCCCAGAAAGGCTATCAGGAACTAGATTCTGCTTGCCAAGATGGCTGACACAGTACCAAAATCTAGTTGGCTCTCCACCGATGGAAAGCCTTTTGGACGGCAGCACCTTTTTGTGCTACAAAATTGAAGTTAGGTTTTGTGGATAGAGCTCGCTGAGACTGAACCTATTTGGGGCCCAATACTAGCTCTTTAGAGGGTATACTGCTTTCTTTTCTTATCTTAAAACATGCTACAAGGGGCAAAGCATGGATCATGACAAAATCAGCTGTTATCTTATTCCAAGATGCACATTTCCTCTGAAACTGACTGAACCGTTCTTAATTTTGCAGGTAGAGGGCAAGATAATTTGTTGGTTGTTTGCTATCATGTTGTTATTACTTCCATTAGGGCATCTGTTGGTTCATTAACCTTTCTAACATCTGCATATTTCAGGTTTCTGAGGAGGTAAAGGAAGTGAAGTTCAGACAGTGCAGTAGCAGCAACACCTTCAAGGTGAGAAATATGTTCCTATTTATCTTTTTTTGCTCAAGTTCTTCAGTACATCATATAATATAGAGAAGTGCAGATCAAGTGGTACTTGTGATGACGTTGTAGGTACCCCGAGAGGCCCTTGAGTTTGCCGGAATGTCGATTATCTTCCGTTCCGGCAAATTCGGGTACTCCATATGTCCTATTTTCAGCAAAGGTAATGCTGAAATTTTCCGTGAATTTTAGCATTACTTTGCTAAAAATAGGACATATGGGGTACTTGCGACTGCTGCTGCTTATCAGAGATGGCGGGAAGCAGCCACCGCCGATCTGCGACACCGCAGTACAAGTTGGATGCTTCCGAGTTCTTCACTATCATACTTGAGGCTTCAGTATCATCCATGACGCAGGTATATAAAACGAGATATCTCCCCTTCACCTATCTCATTATGATATCTGTTGTTTGCTACATCACTCATTGTCCCAAACTGCAGAGGCTGCCTGATAGTTTTATGAACATGCTGATGGGTGAAGATCCGCCAAATAATGTGAAGCTGCGACAGGCCGGCAGCGGGTTTCGCAGGCAGTGGGATGCGCAGTTGGTGATCAAGAAGGGCCACATGTACTTGTCTCATGGGTGGGAGAAGTTCTACCGTGCCTACGACCTGCAGCTGGGGTACTTCCTTCTCTTCAGGTACGACGACGACGCTAACATGCTCATCGTGAAGGTGTTCAACAAGACTATGTGTCGCATGTGCTACGCTACCGATGATGATGCTGGTACATTCTGCCTCTTCTTATTCCTCTACATTTGGCTTTGTCTCATATCGATTGTTAACGGTCATTGTTGCATTTTGGACAGGTAATGGGAGCAGCAGCAGCGACACTGGCTACAGCCAAAGCAGCAGCGACTATGGCTGTAGCGAAAGCAGCAGCGATTCTAGCTGTAGCGAAAGTAGCAGCGATTCTAGCTGTAGCGAAAGCAGCAGCGATTCTGGCAGCAGCATAGACAACAAGAATGATGATCCGGACTGGAGTGCGGGAGAAGAGGAGCAGAGTGAGGATGAGGAGCTGTAGGATGACGATGCGCATCAGGCTGAGGATGACCTAGCGCTGGTGGTGGCTGACCATGGGCAAGAGATGGTGGTGGCTGACCATGGGCAAGAGATGGAGGTGGCTGAGGATGACCTAGCGATGGTCGTGCCTGAAGGTGGCCTCGCGATGGTGGTGGTGCCTGACAATGACCACGCACCGGTGGTTGTGCCGGCGATCCCACAGCTGGGCGACATGACCACGCCAATTGTGGTAGAAGACTACATCCCACTGCCTCCACTGCCTCCACCGCCTCGCCGCTCTAGGCGCATCAGGGAGAGGAAGGAGAAGAACAATGCATGAGAACTGAACTTTGTCAGGTATGTCAGATCTCATATAGGTTAGCTATCCAAAATGATATATATATACTTAGTTACCTATGTTATCTCTAATATGCTTAGTTTCCTATAGGTTAGCTTCATTTTTACCTAAGTTGGCTCTAATATACTAACTTAGAGCTTATATGCTTAGTTTCCTATAGGTTAGCTCCAAAATAACTTATGTTAGCACAAAATGATCAAGTTTACATAATAAGCTTATAGTCTTTTTCTTATTCTTCTTCTTTTCCAAAATGACATAGGTTAGCTTTATTCTACATAAGTTGGCTCTAATATACTAACTTAGAGCTTATATGCTTAGTTTCCTATAGGTTAGCTCCAAAATAACTTATGTTAGCACAAAATGATCAAGTTTACATAATAAGCTTATAGTCTTCTTCTTATTCTTCTTCTTTTCCAAAACTCTTCTTATTCTTCTTCTAGTGTTCTTCATCTTCTAGTATTGTTCTAGTCTTCTTCTTCTTCTTCTTCTAACTTCTTGTTTATCATTTTACAGATTTGATTTAATTGACGGAAGCTTGCATGGATGGAGTGCTTCTTTTCCATTTGTGTTTTTATTTGGTATCAATGTGAAACTTTTGTGAATTGATGGATAACGGTGTTGGATGAACAATGTGAAACTTTTGTAATATGTAACGACAGAACTATGTGTTGGCTATGTATGTATATATGATGAAACTTGTGTGTTGGATATGATTGTTATATGGATGCTTGTTGTATATATATGTGTTGAATATCTCATATGTGAAATAGTGACCTGAGATTAAGAAAAAACAAAAAAAATTAAAAAAATTGTTACTAATGGCGCACTACCATGTGGTGCGCTATAAGTATAGCAGATAATAGTGACGCACTGTGGGAAATACTAATGGCGCACTGCGTGGTGCGCCATTAGAACGCCAGATACTAATGGCGCACCATTGGTGCGCCATTAGAATTTAATTCTAATGGCGTGATGCTATTGGCGCACCGGTAGTGTGCCATTAGAAGGCAAAACTGGTGCGCCACTAGCATGCCTTTTCCTAGTAGTGTTACGGTCTTCTTGGTCTTTTTGCCTTTGCGACGACTTTACGTGTCCTGCTTCGCCTCATCATCATCATCATTACCGTGAAGCTCCTCCCGGATGCCCATTGATTTCAAGTCTACCCTTGCTTTCGGCCCATCTTTGGTCCTCTTTGGCATGTTCAGAAGGGTACCAAGCAGACTCTCGCACACGCTCTTCGTGATATGCATGACATCAAGGCTGTGAGGCACACGGTGGATCTTCCAGTACGGCAAGTCCCAGAAAACAGACATCATTTTCCATACCTTCAGCAGCGGCTCTTGTGCCTTTCGCTTCTTTCCCGGCTCTGGCGCCTTTTGCTTCTTTCCCGGCAGTGGGCAATCTTTCCAATTTTTCAACAGCTCGTCTATTTCCTCGTCGCGCCTCGTACGCGGGCGTCTTCGGGGTTCGGTTTCACCATCGAACAGATCCTTGCGTTTCCTCCATGGGTCATCATCGCGAAGCCACCTTCGATGTCCCATGAACACGGTTTTTGAAGACCCGGGATCTCTATCTAGCTGGCGATACGTTGTGTCATCCATGCACCTGACGCATCCAGAAAATCCGTGGACCACCTGCCCCGCAACATATCCCTAACCGAGATAGTCGTGCACCGTCGTGAGCAGTGCGGCTCTCATAGGGGAATATTTTTTCTGTGCGGCGTCCCACGTATTGGCTGGCGTTTTCCACAGTGTGTCTAGCTCCTCTTTCAGCAGCCCCAGATACAAATTGATGTCGTTCCCTAGTTGTTTCGACCCTTCAATTAGCATACTCATGTGAATGTACTTCCTCTTCATGCACGACCAGGGGGGAAGGTTGTACATCCACACAAACACAAGCCAGGTGCTATGTGTGCTTCTCTGGCTGCCAAACGGATTGACTCCATCGGTGCTCGCGCCCAGCACGATGTTCCTTGGATCCTTCCCAAATTCTGGGTGTTCAAAGTTCAACGCTTGCCACTGGCTCCCATCCCTAGGGTGACTCAGCATTTTGTCTTTTTTATTTATCTCCAGATCATTTGCGTCATCTTATCGCTTCTTCTCCTCCCTATCCGCGTGTCATGCAGGAGCTTTGCTACCTTAGGGTCCGCAAAATACCGCTGCAGACGAGGTGTGATCGGAAAGTACCACACAACTTTTCGAGGAGCTTTCTTCCTCTTCTTGTATCGAGTGACGCCGCACACTGGACATATGGTAGACTCCACGTGCTCGTCCCGATAAATGATGCAATTGTTCATGCACACATGATATTTCACGTGCGGTAAATTCAGAGGACACACGATTTTCTTCGTCTCCTCGAAACTGGTCGGGCACTTGTTTCCCTTGGGAAGACGTTCGCGCCAGAATGTCATGTTCTCGTTGAAGCATGCGTCGGTCATTTTGTGTTTTACATTCATCTCCAGAGCCATGAGCGTTACTTTCAGGCGGGTATCCTCGGGCCTGCATCCTTCATACAATGGAGTAACCGCGTCTATCTCTAGTTGATCCAGCTTGGCTTTCTCTCGGGCGGCAGCTCTTGTGTTATCCATCTGCTTGAGAAGCAGCTTTTGAATATGAGGGTCCTGCACCCAGCCCATCGATGATCCATCGTCGTCTGCTCCGCCGGCATCTTCATCTTCATGATCATGCCCTTCGCCTGCTTCGACATCTTCCTCATCATCTTGTCCTGCATCTTCTACATGATGACTGTGTACAACATCACCGTCGTGATCATGTCCTCGAGATTCTTCGTCTTATCGCCCGCCCGAGTCTTGCTCATTTCTTGCCTCCCGGCCCCCATGGACGACTTCATAGTCATCTTCATCACCTTGCCACCGATAGCTATCCATGAAACCACGCAAGAGCAGGTGGTCCCGCACCTGCCCGGAATCCAGGTCCACAATAAGGCTCTTCAGCTTGCATCTTCGACACGGACATCTTATCTCCGTCTCGTTCTTTTGAAGCATCTCGGCCTTCGCGGAGCTCAAAAACCTATTCACGATGCCTTTGGTCATCGTGTGGACCACGGTCGCCTGCGGGGTAGAGCAAAACGATATTTTAAAACCAAGAAAAAATTTGGCATGACTTTCCCTAAAAATAGGACCAAAAAGAATGCATAGTGCCAAAATTCTCGCCGAAACGGAAATGAATCAACATTCCGGCAAAATATTGGCAACTATCGCATTTCAAATACCGGTACCTGCAAACACAAACATATATGCAACACCATAAACATATGCAACACCACGAACATGCATAGATCTAGCTACGCCACAAAAAATGCATGTGCACGTTGTTGGAGGGAGAACAACATAAAGATAGCTTCCCCCCTTACTTACCTATCAACAAAAGGTAATTTAACCACTTAATTTGGATGAATCTATGGTGCAAATGAGGTGAGGAGGAGGAGGCAGCCGAGATAAGCTTGAAGGAGGAGGTGGAGAGAATGAAGTGGGGAAAGTGAGTGGGTAGGTGTGGCTGTCCAAAATATCTTGTTGGTCTCAGGTTACTAATAGCGCACCAGCTGGTGGTGCACCATTAGTAGTTTTGCAATAAATAAATAAATAAATATATATATATATATATATATATATATATATATATATATATACTAATGGTGCACCGTGGCATAGTGCGCCATTATTAGTTTAAACTAGAAATGGCGCACTGTGGCACGGTGCGCCATTAGTAGTTTTGCAAAAAAAAGAATAAAAAAAAAGACAGTAGTGGCGCACTTTCTGGCCGGTGTGCCATTACTAGTTAGCACTAGTAATGTGGCACTATTCTAGGATGCGCCATTAGTATGTTTGGAAAAAAAATTGTTACTAGTGGCACACCATGTGCCTGGTGCGCCATTAGTGTCTTCCACACTAATGGCGCACCTGCACATGGTGCACCACTACTATATATGGTGGCGCACCACATGACAGGTGCGCCATTAATATCCATTTCATCTATAGCCCTTTTCCTAGTAGTGTTCTAGCCCGCTGCGGCATCGTGGCGCCGCCGGACACGCGCTTGCTGGCGAGATGGGTTGTGAGTCACGGGGGCCTTCTGATGGAGCATGTCCCCGCTACCGGCTCAACGGCCTTTGTGCGAGTCGTCGGTAGGTTTCGGACAGGGTTGACGCCAGAGGAGAGGGTGCATTTGGACTTCGTGCCAAACAACCCATTACGTCCATAGATCCTCGCGTTGAACCGCACCATTCAGATCCAGCAGTTCGACGGCCCACCGCCGCCGCACAGAAACATCGACATGTGATATGCCTTTTGGGATGGCCTCAGCTTCGAGGACGTGGTTGCCGTGTGCCGCTTGCAGGTGGACAAAGACGAGTAGTTTCGGATTGGGGGATATGGCTCTAGTTTGAATGTTTGTTCAAGTAGTTTGCGTCTTATTCGAATGAATTATGATTTTTATGAATTTCGTATGAATATTGGTAAAAATCCTAAAATTGAAATGAATTTTGAGTTGTTTGAATGCACTTGGAATGAATTATGATTTGTATGAGTTTTGTTAGAATATGTGTACAAATCATAATAAAATAATTAATTAATTATGAATTGTTGAGATAATATTGTCAATGCATCCATAACATCTCAACAGCACACCCCACATCCCATTCGGTCCGTCATGCTCCTGCTAGCCCATACCATCACTTATTCAACAAAAAATTACACAAGAAACAAATATGTCATCATAACTTTTAAATAAATTGTGCAAATTTCAATTCATTTAAGTATTTGAGTTTCTTGCAGTCTGCTCTACAAAACAAGTCGAATATCGGTATATTTCAAAATTACATGGCTAGTCCTATAAGTATTTGTTTTTATCAAACACTTCACAATAATAATGAAAAGTTCATCACTATTTCCAGCACAGTTCAGACAAGCTGTTTATATAGCTCTTCAGTTCCAAATATATTTTTTAGCAAAGTTCTTTAATATTATTTCTAACAGAGTGCAGACTTAGTATTCAGAATGTTCTCCAACTCCTGATTCTTTTTATTTTACACTTCACAATAAAAATAAAAAGTTCTTGACGGTTTACAGCAAAGTCCACTAAATTTTAAAATGATTATAAAAAATTCTTTAGAAATTTGAAGTTAAAGTTCAACTAAATTCGGACACCTACTTTCTAAAGTTATTTTTATTTTTATGCTAAAGTTCCCTCCGATAGAGAATAGTGGTGGTATTCACCGAATAGAAAAAAAAGAGAGGCATGCAATACCAGATCTGAAAAATGGGAAGAGAGAATAGGGGCGTTTTTTGTTGGGGAGAGAAGAGGGGCTTGGCAGAATCGGGTGGATGGAGGGACCTTGTATGGGCCGTGGGGGGGGGGGGGGGGGGGGGTAAGGGTATGTACAATGGTGCTCTCTTAAGTATGCCACATAGGATAAATGTTAAGATGGATGAGAGAGAATTCATAAGAAAAGACTTGTCTTCCCTTCTTTGAAAGATGATATCTTAGCACAATACGTCTCATCATGTTTTTAGAATAGCTATTTATTGAAAAAGAAGTACGCTCAACGGCGTGGAAGGTTGTCACTAGTACTTCTTTGTTAAGTGTCATTGGCCACATCGACTCTTTTTGTTTTTCATTCTTCTTCTTTTTATCTTTTTGGTCGTGCGCATCCGTAATATCTGGACTTGATCTGGACCGTGTCATTAGAGAGGCAGAATATAATTGGTATCATCTTAATAATAATACATCATGCCTTTTTATTTTAACATAATTAGAAAAGTGGCCCGCTCGATGCGCGGGCTAGAACTTTATAAAGTTTAATAAGGAGAACATTAATTGTTTCGTCTAAAGAAAATCGGGAATCAATGTGATGGCATTTTTAAATATAAGACTTATCTGAACATACTTTTGTCTAGAAGTTATCCGTTGATCGTTTAAAATTATGCATTTCATACTAACTGCATTTTTTATGATTATATTTTTGACATTTTCATCATGTTGTGTTTTCAGTAGCTCCCATCCATGGAAGTAGACGATTCATCTTGGGACCAGGATTGGCAGTGTTAGGTTCCAATTTCTTCCCAAAAGTTTAGAAAAAATAGTGTTTTTTTGATTAACTATATTTTAATGTTCCATAAAGACAAATTAATATTTATTAACTAAATATGAAAACAAATATGATTACATTCTGCATATAAGCTATATAAATGCCTTAATGCTGTCACTTTTGGTTTGCATTACATAATAAGCTTGAAGAGTCAGATATCACATAATATATGCATGTTTGGCGCGCTAGTGAGTTAAAAGTCGAGGAATCGCCATATCTGTCCTACCATATCAAATGAGCATAGGTAAGTCACTTTTTATTTTTAGGATGGTTTGCAGTGTACTAAATTGCTATACATGTACTTGCTCTTATGTAATTGGACAGTAGCCTCAGCTAGTCAAAGAAGCATCATGTAGAATGTGTGTTAATTGTTCATACCTTTAGAATATATTAGATTATTTTCTTGACCACATTATCCTTACTGTTATCTTGATCATTTAGCATTACCCACGGTCCATCCCTTGCGTATTCCACATATAACTATCCATGTGTGAAAGCTTATTTAGGTAGATATAGTCCTATCTTGTCTAGAGATTGCCCCTAGGTTTTGTGGTTAGTCATAGCAAAGCGAACTGACATATGAAATCGTATCCTTTATAGAATGAAGAACCAAATTTTTTTCAGCTGGCGACATGATTATTCATGGAATATATACATTTCCTCCCCCATTTGTTCCTGTTGTGCTTCGATGAATCTTCTTCCAAGTTGAATAATCATCATACTTGTACCATTGTATAACCCAAAACTTTGGTTCATATTAGGTAGGGGCATCACAGGCATGCCAACTGTTAATTTTAGCACGTGATTTGGGATTCCAGGAAATGGTAAGCTGTTCAGCACTTTCGATGGATATAACATGTTCGTTTATGCATTTATGGTTGTTGCTTGCCTACTATGTTGCAACCTAGATAAGTTTTCTGTTGACCTTGCAGTGGATCCATTATATACTAAGTTATGTTGCGAGCTATTTCATTCTTTAAAAAACCTCTCTGGTGAGTCCTCTCGTACAAATATGGATATATGCTTTCCATTTTTTTGACCAGTTTCTTTCTTCAGTATTATGCCACTTGTTAGTTTTCATTACTTTCATATAGACGCCAAAAAAAATTCTTGTTTCCCTTTAATATAATCATTGTTCCGTGAAATAAGAAAACAATCCACAAACATCTCTATACATTAAAAAAGGTTGTTCTTGTTATAAAGCATACCTTGTTAATCGTACTGTGCTCATATAAAGCAACAAAAAACCTCATATTCCACTAAAATTTAATGCTATAATAATTACCTTGATGGCAGAATACCAATCCAAAAGCATCCGTAAAAGATAAATGTGTTGCATGAGCTATTAGGTAGACCCAAACAGGAAATCACGCCCCTCAAATATAGATAAAAAGAAACTTGGAATTAGGTAAAAAAAAACAACAAAAAATAGATCATATTATTTTATGTACTCGGTCATTTTGATATGCATCCGAATTGGAATACTACAAATGCTAGGAATCGTCTAATTTTATATCATTTGACAGTTCAGGAAAAGTTAATGCTACGCTGCGCAACTGGGAATAGAAATATAGAAATTTTTTCTAGCTGATTTATCAAACACTTTATCTGCAAAAAATGAATGTGTAGTATATGTAAAATTAAATGGGCAAGGAGTACAGAGTGGCGTGCTTACTGAAAATAGAAGTCCTCTGCAAAAGCTAACATATATGGCAAGGATATATTCATATTTTTGTTAGCCTGGTCTCCATCTCACCAGAAAAAAAAATCCTTTGATTTTCTTCTCTTTTGATCATGTGCTCTCTTCAAATACACACAACTGTGGGAACGAAACACATTTTCCAGCTTTAAATCCCACAAGCCTTAGCAAAGAATTATTTTAAAATTCAAGTTCCTTTAGTTCAGCTCCCAACTGGTCGTTCAGTTGACGAAGATCATCTAAGGATATGCCAGTGATTTTTGATAGTTTATTAGCTCGGTAACCTAACACTCGAGGAGATCAAAGTCACTTATTATGATTCATGAATTATCTAGGACTGAAATGTGTTTATAGAAGCCTATAGGAGAAATATTTTTTCCTTGCGAATCTACAGCTGCATATCCATGGAAGGGTCATTTGTCATTGCTAAATCTAACAGGTAGACTAAGATCAGGAGTCCTAGGAAAACTGTAGAACGCTAGTTATACGATAGTTTTTTGACTAATGAATTAGCATAAGAAAAGTCCGGTACCAAATCTTTCTAAACATGGGAATTGCACAAACAGAAAGGGCTGGTTTAAGTGTTGTCGTCTAACAGGGGGCCAACCGATGTGGGAGAATCTACTATTACTAATTAACAACAACATGCGAGAGGTCATGGGAAAAATAATCATTTAGCTATCCTCCTTGGCAAACATGCTTTTGATCACTTCCTGCAAGAACTCATCCACGAAATAGTCATGTTCAGCACGTCAATCTGAAACTTAAGTTTATTCTCCATCCATGTGCCAATCTATGAGAATCACACATAGCAATCAAACGAACATGTGAAATGATAGGGTTAAGATCGTAGATAGGGACCACAGGTACCTTAGATGAGAGTAGCGATTGTGCGAGAAGGTTGCGATAATGTTGGCCGAGGAGGTTGACAGCAGTGACAAAGATAATTAATAATAACATTTTGCTAGAGCTCCATCATAGTACATAACCTAACATTTTTTCAAAACAGATCCGAGATTAATAACTTGACTCGTGCTTTTTTTTGCGAATAACTTGACTCACGCTTTAACATATCCGAGCAGCCACTTAATCTCCTTCTAGTTCTATCCTAGCATAATTTATTGCAATGCAGCATTTGTAAAAAAATTAACCAACATCGCCACACACTCATGTATATGTAGCAAAAATTAGACATACCAGATAGTGACGTCGACATGGTAAAATTACAACCATGTCTGCATTGTGATTCTCAGCAGCTTTACTCCTACACACGCCCACAGAAGGTAAAGACGAACATCAACTGGATCAGAAGGTCATGTATGTCATGTGCTATTGAGCTAGGTTGGTAAACTCATACACGTTTAGTTCAGCTTCAATGGCTCGTAGTACGGTTGTGATCTTCTCTTGCCTTAGTTTCATCCAATGGTTGTGGTTCATTGATGACAATAGAGCATCTAATTACATCTATATAGAAGCCATTGAGACAAAAAAAATCCTGAACCTGATGAAGATCAGTTTATATCAATAGTGGTCATAAATGAATAAAAGGGCAACCTGGTGCATGCAGCTCCCGCTTGCGCAGGGTCTAGGGAAGAGTCCGACCAATTTGGGTCTATAGTACACAGCCTTTCCCTACATTTCTGTAAGAGGCTGTTTCCAGGACTTGAACCCATGACCTCATGGTCACAAGGCAGCAGCTTTACCACTGCGCCAAGGCTCCCCTTGAGTGGTCATAAATGAATATTCACAAAATATTTAAACTTATAAACAATAGATTGAATGAGAGGTAGCCATAAATAATTTGCATAATAAGCATAAGCGGGTGACTATCATTTACAAATTCATAGGTGTATGTCGGAAGCATAAGTCTGGGCGACCTACAGATTCTCTCTAAACAACAGCTGGACAAGTTACATACTGTATATGGTCAGTGTATTTGATCCATTAAAAAATAAAAACACTTGAATTACATGCAGTATTAATTGTCTTACCATGGCCGCAGACACTTGCCATCCTTCAGAATCTGAGCAGGTACATTACTCGTAGGTACTTTTATTAGGGGAAAGAGAACAAATTACCTAGTATGTGGATATGCACTATTACCACTAAACATTGAAGATCAAAAAGTTACAGATGTTGTTGCCAGCTAACATGTCAGCCTTTTGGCTATGAATACTTTGCTAATTCATCTGCCACTTTGTTGCTCTCTCTTCCAACTTTCCTGAAGCTAATACTTCGATGCCTCTTACAGCACTGCTGGATTGAGAGGTAGGTATCCCTCTAGGACGTCCGACATAGCTGTTCCGATATGATGTTTCTAATAGCCGCTGCATAGTCCGACTCCATGTCAAAATTATCTTTTATTAACTGCATGATAACATTCCGCCCTTCAATACAGACCCAAGCTTCAGCCTCTTCCGCATCTGAACACTTGATAAGCTTATTGCACTCTACACATAGAACCGAGCCCTCATGGTCCCAGATCAGTACCCCAGCAACAGCTTCACCTGAGTCTGATCTGAATATCTCATCCATGTTAACCTTCGGGCTGAGTATTTGTTGTTGGCTGGTCAGCATGCATCATCTTGATCCATTGACTGTCCGGTTGATCCAAAGGTATTGTACGGGCATGTTTGGGTGAAGATGCCCTTCTGGCACATGTAGTGCGAAGATGGCATGTGGGCTTTGTACGCACCGGCAACCTTGGGGGCGGCAACCATTGCAGAACGTTGGGGAAAGATGATGGATCTGCATCGGCGGCCTCCAGGTGCTCATGGACATGCATGCCATAGGAGAGAAGCAACCATTGCAGCCATAGGAGAGGGGCAACCATTGCAGAACTTTGGGGAAAAGATGATGGATCTCCATCTGCGGCCTCTAGGTGCTCATGGACGTGCATGCTGTAGGAGAGGAGCGAGAAGATCGAAGGACCGAAGGCACCGAGCATGGCGGCGGCGTGAGTAGGAGGATGTGTATTAGAGGAATCCTAAATACTTCAGAGTGCACGCGCACTATCTCCGCGAAACGAGCGGCCGAACGCGAGCCGCTCGATCAGCCCAGATCGTGCGGTCCTCGGCGTCAGGTCGTACCTGGTCGGGACGCGACCGAACGCGCACATGGCTGGGCCCGCCCGCAAGCGCCGCTCTCCTGCTCCAGATGGTTCGCGTCGCCTCGCACGCGTGGCACGGGCCCCACTTGGCATGGAGAAAGTAGACACAACGAAGGGTGAGCCACGCCTCTGTCTCCTTCCCTGATCCACTTCCCTCTCTTCTAGCTCTGTTCGTTCCCCAAATCCAGCGGTAAGAGGCAACCGCTGTCGCGACGCAGACGAAGACAGGGGGCAGGGAAGGGGAAGGGCTGGAGCGCGGCGGGGATCCGCTTCTTGTCGCCGGCGCAGGTACGGTCGCCCGCCAATTTTGCCTCGCATCTCTTGCTTCCCCATTTTTCCACCTGTCGTGGTCGGGGTCCCCCTTCATGGGCTCGCCGGAGAGGGGTTCTAGGGTTTCCGGTGGATGTCCGGCGAGTACCAGGTAGCTTTCGCGGAGGGCCGTGCCCACGACTAACTAGTCACGTCCGGTGGATTTTGGGAGTTCCTGTCTCGTCATGGGGAGTCAAGGGTGCGTGTTTTAGTGGATACGGGTTTCATGGCGACTCACCTCCATATCACGCATATTCGGCGAGGTATTCCGGCATGTCGCCCTTGTCTGATCCGGTGTGGCGATTTTTTGATTTTTTGAGCAGCGATTTGAGTTGGAATAGAAGGAAGGAAGTACATAAGAGGATAGTTCCGTTGTTTTTTCTCAACCCTCTCAAAATGCATCCGTGTGGTTCTCTGTTTTCTCATAAGTTTCATGCATATGAGTGACCAGTTGGCTAGTTTCTTGTAATAGTTGCATAGAAACACAAGTGTAGTTGGAGCAAAGACACAAAGAACTGAAGTATCTGAATCACTCTTCTCCAGGTTCCACAGCAGAGTAAACTTCCTCAAATAGATTTGAGAAGAAGCATCATAATGGATAAAATATTCAGCATCGTCCCTCAGCTGCAAGATAGCATGAGCCAGACTGTCGAGCCTGACTGCTCATTTTTCCTTGTTGTTCTGCTGCTGAGACTACCGGTCTCATGTTACTAAAATCCCAATAAATCAAACACCCAGCATGAAAAGCAAAGGTTCCAGGGCCAAAAGTCTCCTCCAACTCTATCGTTTTGAAACTTGCAGAGATACCAAATAACCAGCATTGCATCGCTTTTTGTAGGTGTCTCCTGATGCTTTTTACTTCTAAAGATGGCTCCTCGAGATAGCCTGGATACTTGTAGTCTGTCCTCCTTCGATTGGCACCCAACTAGGCCCGTCCCATGAGCTGATGGCCTTGCTGCTTGGGCTCCTGCTGGTGGAAATTGGGTCGCTGGCATTCTATGCATATAAGTGACCACTTGACTAGTTTCTTGTAATAGTTGCATAGAAACGCAAATGTAGTTGGATCAAATATATACATATCTCAGTTGGCTAGACAACTTAAGAAGTTGCACAGTGAGGGCTAATCCGTTGCACAATCGATGGTATTCAAATGGATATTATGTAAACTATGTTCAAGCAGTGTGTGCTTTTTGGTTGCACAGTCACGTGTGCTTTGTTGTCAAGGGTATGTGTTCATGCAAGAGTTTGCAGATCAAAGCAGTATATATCCTAGTCCGCTGCGCTTAGTCACACTTTGTAGAGGGAAGGTATATGTACTTGCAAGGTTGGCGGCTAGTTTAGTTTTGGCTCCAGTGCCTGAATCATGTTCAGGCAGTGTGTATGCTGATTTTTTGGCTGCACACTCATGTGTGCCCTGTTGGCCATAAAGTGCATCAAGTTGCACACATTTTGTTTTATTTTGTAGGTGTGCTTTGAAAAATCAGCATTAGTTGTTTACTTCATGGCAACTTTTTTTATATCAATTGTTTTTGCTCATTTTTTCTTTTATACATTTGGTTTGGTTGCTTCGACTAATTTGCTTGTATACATTTTTTTCACAGACCAAAAATGGTTGTAGAAGGAGATGCGATTCCAAGTGAAGGAGAGGTATGTCGCTTTTTATAGCACTTTTGTTTTGCAATTATAATAACTGTTTTTTGGGGGTTTTTTCTGACCATGTTTTGTGTTTTATTTGTTCTATATGCAGGGGTCTACAAACCATTCTTCTCGGCGAAACTCGAAACGGCCGCCGAGCGGTAGCCGTGTCGTGCTGATATCGACGGGGAGGCAGAGGATGATGAGGTAAGTATCGAGCAAGTAGTGTGGGTGCATTTACCTTTTTTTTGCGCGCGCACGCACACAGACAAGTAACTTTTTCCATGCCTCCTTTAGGTCGGTGATCAATTCCACTTTGTGAAACGGCAAAAATGGAAGGCGACCATGCATGTGGAAGTTGTAGCTGGAGCTGGCACATCATGTGGGTTCTCGTTCAGTTTGCCACAGGGGATCTAGGGATGCTTTTGTTGTGGGTGCTTCATGAAATTGACCGATTATGCAGTTTTTTTGGGTGTTTCACGGGGTGGGTTAGTTGATACTTTTGTTTACACAAAACGCTATGTGCATTGGTGTGCTTGATTAAACTAGTTGGCTAGTCAGGCTTGTGCAGTTGCACAACAGACTCTATCTAGTTGGCTAGTCAGGCTTGTGCAGTTTGACAAGAGGCTCTACCTAGTTGGCTAGTCAGGCTTGTGCAGTTGCACAAGAGGTTCTACCTAGTTGGCTTCTCACTGGACTAAGCAATTGGTTTTCATTTTTTGTGTTATTGGAGGAGTCAATTTTGTGGATGTATATGACCTATGGAGCTTGGTGAGAAATGCGGTGGTTATACAGGGTTTGCGATGTGAGGGCTCTTAGGGTTAGTTGTTGTAGGAGTTTGCATATTTGTTTCTTTTTTAGCCATTTTTGTGCAACCGGGCAGCCCCCTTTGTGCAACTTGTTAGATAGAACTTACCAACATTGTGATAAAAAGAGCCAACTTAATTTTTGTTCTGATGGAGTATTGTGTTTTGGGTGGCACTTATTTTTTGTTCAACTAGGTAGCAAATCATGTGCAACTTATCTTTTAATTCAAACTAGCCAACTTCATATATAAAAGTAGCCAACCCACCACATTTTCTCTCCCCTGTGCAACTTCTGTTAATTTGACTAATACATTGTTCACATTTTTTTGTTGCAGAGACCAAAATGGCTAGAGAAGGAGATGTGCCTGACAATGAAACAGAGGTTGCCATTTTTTCTTTTTACCCTATTAGCACTTTATTTTTTTGGGTTTTATCCTCTGACCGTTTTATTATGCCCTTTTCTTTTACCCTCTTAGCATCCCAATGTTTTTGTTCATTGTAGGGTTATGCAAATCCCATCTCACGACGGAACTCAAAAAGGGCTGCTAAGCGGCAGCCGCATGGCGATGATAAGGACGGGGATGAAGAGGGTGACGATGTGAGTGGAGAACAGCAATCCTTTGGAATTTATTTTCCTTCATTTTTCTTTTGTCCTTTAGGTTTTTTATATGGCACATATACATGTTTAATTTTTTCTCAACCCCTTATGCTTGTTCATTTTTTTTCTTACACAACTTTAGGGTGTCGAAAGATTCCTCTTAGTAAAACTGCAGAGAAGAAAGGTGCGCACGGAGGCAGTATCCAAAGGGATAGATGCCACATCTTCTGCAGCAGTCGCTGAGGTAACATAAAATTCCATCAGGAATATTTTTTACTCCACATACAGGCAGCCAAGTGTATTAATTTTCATACATAGTTGCAGAAGGACTAATTAAGCTTTGGCATGCTCAAATTTCTCAGTTGCTCAACGTTGCCTCTTCAAGTTTTTTAGAATTGTCCCAAGAGTATGTAACGACTTGGCATCCTTAGGCTTTCTAGTTGCAGAATAGTATCTAATTAGTTGGCAACCTCAGTAATTCTAGCTGGACAACATTATACAACTAGTTGACATCCTCGGCTTCTCTAGGGCACAAGAACTCAGATTAGTCCCATCTTAAAAAATGAGGATTGCCCAACAGTATCTAATGACTTGGCACCCTCTGCAATTCTAGTTGGACGACATTATCCAAGTAGTTGACATCCTCAACCTCTCTAGTTGCATAAGAACATCTCATTAGTTGGCATCATCAGCATTTCTAGTCGCACAAGAATATCTCATTAGTTGTCATCACCAGCATTTCTAGTTGCAGAACAAACAGGATATCAAGTTGCCATCCTCAACTTTTTAATTTAGTTTTCCAGAGAATAAATATTTGTACCTAAATTCTTAAAAAAGCGCGCGCGCTATTTGGAGCAGGTGAGCGGCCGACTCCTGGCCGCACGATCCTCAATTTTAGTTGGCATCCACAACTAAAAATCAGGAGTTGGCATCCCCAACTTTTTTTAATAATTGGACAACAATGCCACATGAGTTGGCATCTTCAACTTCTTTAGTTGCACAAGAACCATTCAGTAGTTGGCATCCTCATGTGTTCACATGCATACGATTTTCTAGGTTTGCATATGCACTTGAATGTAGTTGCCCTACTTATTTGGAAGATTATAATCTTTTAAAATTCACTATTTTTTCATTTCTTGTGTTTAGACAGGCTAAATTCATGTTTATCAGTTCAAAATTCATTATATAGTTGCACAAACATGCAACATGAATTGCATGCAGCAGTACTTGCAGTTGCACAAAATAGATGATGTTACATAACACCCAGCATAAAGTTTGTTTGGAATTCTACATACATAATATTATCTAAAACCAAAATGAATATGAAATTATATGATTTGGCATCTTCTACTTTTATATGAGTTGAAGATGCCAACTATGGAAATTCAAACCCCACAAGTAGATGGGTATGGGAGTGTTGTCAATTTGCACACTTGTACTGGTGAAGTTGCACAAATACAAGTCAGAGGTGGTTCATTTTTTCTCAGGCTTCTTTTTTGCATCATATGCATGTTTTCCAGGTTATGGGGTGGATGAGCTGTTGTAGGTTTGTGCACACAATTCTAAGCTACAAAGTCACATATAATACTACCGTGTGGAAAATCAAAGGAAAAACACATGCAAATGAGATTCTTGTCTAGTTGGTAGTTATGTTTTCATAGTGCCTACAATATACTTTTATTTTCTTTTGTCTGCTACATAGACATTGGTTCTTCTACATTATGTGTGAAATAATACTATCTATGTGCTCTCTTCCATATATTTGAACACTTTTCTGCATTTTGTTGCACACATTGCTGCAAAAGTTGGCTAGTCCCATGATGTAGTTGCATGAAAATCACTTGAAATTGCACAGGTACCATATATTCCTGTTTTTGATCTCTGTTTATGCTTTCTTCAACTATGGAGAAGCTACTTTTGCAAGGAGAAATTTGGTTAGGGGGGAAAGGGGAAGTCAAGGAGGAAGGATCTGAACAGGAGGAGAAAGGATCACCTCCTTTTCACCCTTGTTGGTGCTGCCTGGTATTTTCTGATATGTATGTCCTTCCTCTTTCTTTTTTTACGTAGAAAATTGTTCCAATTCTATTGTTATTTCACCTTGATTCATCTGCCATGGCAGCTCTGGCGATGGAGATCCAGACCTGGGAACCCCTTGTTCATCAGGGAAGAAGGTGGGGGCTTGGGGAAAAGAAGTTGGTGGCCAGGAGGGTGTGAGAGCTTCTGAAGGGGATGGGAGGGCATGTGATGGCCCGAGGACTGCGTCCAGTGTGTGGTTTGTTGAGTTGGCATGCATCTGCTGCTACCGGTGGAGGGCTTTCCTTTTCTGGGATCGATGGGGACCGAATCTTTTCTTTTCTGGGGGCCGCTCGGGACCGCTAGGGAGCGGCCGGCCGCTCCCTAGATGCGTCCTAGAGGAATACGGGAAAGTGTTTTTTCAGCCAAGATTGAAGGGTTACGGGGAAACTAAACTGGTTTCCTTGCCTGTTGGCTTTGCTGGGCGATGCTAGCCTTGCCGATGCAGGCTAGCCAAATTGGCTCGCCCGCTTGATGGAAGGAAAAGCTGGAAACCACAGGCAACGAGGTACGATCGCCCACGAACCAAATAATTGGCTTCCTTGCTAGGCTGGGCAAGGCAAGCGCTTGCCAAGGAACCAAACAGACCTGGCATGGGTGGGTAGTTTTTTTTGATTTAATGGTTGAGATTTTCTAATCTAACAAATAGATGGTTGGATGTTTATAATTTTTGTGGCTTAATTTAGAGAGAGAGGATATGGAACAGATCGAGGTTTTATTTTCTTTTCACGTGCGTGAGCGAAGGTCTTTGGTTTTTTTTACATGGTGAGATAACTTATTAAGGGCATTGGTGGGGAATTTTCATTCTTTTCAATCCATTGGTTGTGCTGGCCTAATCGATTTCAATTGACGGCTAGATGTTTCTAATTATTGTGAAATTTTCTAGGTAATTCTCTTTTTTCTGGTTACCCCGTAAAGCACTTTTTATATATAAATAGATCCCTCTCCAGACATCGGCCTTGCGGGCGACGGACACTCCACCGTCATGAGCACATGCCTGAGTAGCGCGTTCCACACCAACGGACACCGCATCGTCATGAGCACATACCCGAGGAGCGCATCCGACACCAACGACTCTAATCAATTTGTCGGACTACCGGCCCTCATCGACAAACTGACGCCGGAGGGTTCTCACCTGGTGCACAGGACGCCCGCAACAGCTATGAAGTTTCCCGCTCGTCTCGGGATTATCTTGCTTATGGATAATGGCTCATCATTGGCCAATGTGAGCTCAGATCCGGAACTCTGCAAGAGCAAGCAAAGCCATTGCTATACATGCGAGTGCAGGGACGGCTTGTATGGCAACCCCTATGTCCCTGACGCATCCAAAGGTTTGAAACTAATTTTCCATATAATAATACAATATATACGGATATACTAAATTTTACCCATCCTTTAAAGGCGAGCGCAACAAATCCTTTAAAGGCGAGCAACAATGCTGCAACTTTACTTTCCTACCACACTCATTAATGCAGCAGACTCCTATTCTCCGATTATACTACTCCACTTCTATCTTTCCTTCTCATATATTCATTTTCTGCTAATATTTTCATTTTCGTTCATACCGTCTGTTACAACTCCCTCCTTTCCCAAATATAAGTCTTTTTAGAGATTTCAAAATGAACTACAAAAAAATGTGTATAGATGTAGTTTAGAGTGTAGATTCATTCATTTTACTCCGTATGTAGTCCATATTGAAATCTCTTAAAACACTTATATTTAGGAATGGATGGAGTAGTTCAGAGATCGAGGGTACTTACGCATGAACCACCACTTTCAGAAATAAACAGTGCTTAATTTTTTCTAGCTTTGAATATTAATACGAAAACTAATCCCTCCGTCCAAAGATAAGTGTCTCAACTATAGTAGAACTTTGTGCTAAAGTTAGTAGAAAGTGGAGACACTTATTGGAGGGAGTATTATTTTTGAACATAATATGAAAAAGCAAATAATTACAAGAACATATTGTTTACTACTTCCATCCGTAAACACAATATGATTTTCTTTGCAACTTTCTTGATAATTTGTTGTGGTTTTTATGATTAAGATGGAGCCTCGAAAGATTTCTGCAATTAGTAAATAGAAGATTTATAATATCTTGTAGAAAACTGTACCATCTGAAAGTACTCAGTGAGTCAAATTGCTCATAGTATTTATATACATGAAAATGGAAATGTTTCTTTTTTCAGGTACAAAAATAATTATTGGGGTCACTATTGGGGTGGTCCTCTTACTTTTGGCTCTCATTGCATACTTCACTTCCTACAAATTTAAGCATTGGAGCACACAAAGTTTGGAATGGAAGTATTTCAAGAAAAATCGTGGGCAATTGTTGCAACAGTTGGTACCTCAAAGGGGGTATATTGCAGAGAAAATGATCATAACCTTGGAAGGTCTAGAGAAAGCAACAAACAATTTCGATAAAGCGCATGAACTCGGTAGAGGCGGGCATGCTATCGTCTATAAAGGGATTTTGTCAGACCTCCATATTGTGGCCATCAAGAAACCAACAATGGTGGGCCAAAGGGAGATTGATGAGTTTATTAATGAGGTTGCTATCCTATCACAAATCAACCACAGGAATATTGTAAAACTATATGGTTGTTGTCTTGAAACAGAAGTACCATTGTTGGTCTATGAGTTCATATCCAATGGAACTCTTTATGGTCATCTCCATGTTGAAGGACCAAGATCATTACCATGGGATGCTAGGCTACGTATAGCAACTGAAATAGAAAAATCTCTAGCCTATCTTCACTCAACAGTTATAATACCTATCATCCACGGAGATGTCAAGCCTGCTAACATACTTCTGGACGATACACTAACAACAAATATAGGAGACTTTGGCGCTTCAAGGTATATTCCATCGGACAAAGTAGGGTTAACAACAATGGTCCAAGGTACAATAGGATATCTGGACCCGATGTACTTCCGCACGTGCCGCCTCACGGTGAAAGGTGATGTTTATAGCTTTGGTGTTATGCGTATAGAGTTGATGACGAGAAAGAAGCCATTCAACTATATGGATTCTGAAGGCAATGGCCTCGTGGCACATTTTTCTACCTTATTTGCAGAAGGCAGTCTGTTACAAGTATTAGATCCACAAGTTATGGATGAGGGGCAATAAAATAGAAGAAATTGCCAGAATTGCGATATCATGTGTAAAATTAAGAGGGGAGGAACGAGCAACCATGAGTCAAGTGGAGATGAGGCTGGAAGCCGCTCAACCACACGAGGAATTTGAAACAATTTCTCCATCAACTTGAGATGGAGGAAGCAGCGAGGGATTAACTATTGGAAATATGCCCTAGAGGCAATGATAAAAGGATTATTATTATATTTCTTTGTTCATGATAGTTGTCTTTTATTCATGCTATAATTGTATTATCCGGAAATCGTAATACACGTGTGAATAATTAGACCACAACATGTCCCTAGTGAGCCTCTAGTTGACTAGCTCATTGATCAACAGATAGTCATGGTTTCCTCACTATGGACATTGGATGTCATTGATAACGGGATCACATCATTAGGAGAATGATGTGATGGACAAGACCCAATCCTAAGCATAGCACAAGATCGTGTAGTTCGTTTTGCTAGAGCTTTTCCAATGTCAAGTATCTCTTCCTTAGACCATGAGATCGTGTAACTCCCGGATACCGTAGGAGTGCTTTGGGTGTACCAAACGTCACAAAGTAACTAGGTGACTATAAAGGTATGCTACGGGTATCTTCGAAAGTGTCTGTTGGATTTGTCACTCCGTATTATGGAGAGGTATCACTGGGCCCACTCAGTAGTGCATCATCGTAATGAGCTCAACGTGACCATGTGTCTGGTCACGGGATCATGCATTACGGTACGAATAAAGTGACTTGCCGGTAACGAGATTGAACAAGTTATTGGGATACCGACGATCGAATCTCGGGCAAGTAACATACCGTTTGACAAAGGGAATTGTATACGGGGTTACTTGAATCCTCGACATCGTGGTTCATCCGATGAGATCATCGAGGAGCATGTGGGAGCCAACATGGGTATCCAGATCCCGCTGTTGGTTATTGACCGGAGAGCCGTCTCGGTCATATCTACGTGTCTCCCGAACCCGTAGGGTCTACACACTTAAGGTTCGGTGATGCTAGGGTTGTATGAATATGAGTATGCAGCAAACCTAAAGTTGTTCGGAGTACCTAAAGGTGATCCCGGACGTCACGAGGAGTTCAGGAATGGCCCGGAGGTAAAGAATTATATATAGGAAGTGCAGCTTCGGCCATCGGGAGAGTTTCGAGGGTCACCGGTATTGTACTGGGACCACCGGAAGGGTCCCGGGGGTCCACCCGGTGGGGCCACCTATCCCGGAGGGCCCCGTGGGATGAAGTGGGAGGGGAACCAGCCCCTAGTGGGCTGGTGCGCCCCCCCTTGGGCCCCCCTGCGCCTAGGGTTGGAAACCCTAGGGTGGGGGGGCGCCTCCACTTGCCTTGGGGGGCACTCCACCCGCCTGGCCGTCGCCCCCCCCCCTTGGGAGATCCCATCTCCAGGGCCCCCCCCCCCAGGTGGCCTATACAAAGGGGGGGGGAGGGAGGGAAGCCGCACCCTGAAGTCTTGGCGCCTCCCTCTCCCCTCCTACACCTCCTCCTCCTGTAGTCGCTTGGCGAAGCCCTGCCGGAACCCTGCTGCATCCACCACCACGCCGTCGTGCTGGTGGATCTTCATCAACCTCTCCTTCCCCCTTGCTGGATCAAGAAGGAGGAGATGTCACGCTGACCGTACGTGTGTTGAACGCGGAGGTGCCATCCGTTCGGCGCTAGGATCTCCGGTGATTTGGATCACGACGAGAACGACTCCCTCAACCCCGTTCTCTTGAACGCTTCCGCACGCGATCTACAAGGGTATGCAGATGCATCTCTCTCTCTCGTTGTTAGATGAACTCATAGATTGATCTTGGTGAACGTAGGAAATTTTTTATTTTATGCAACGTTCCCCAACAGTGGCATCATGAGCTAGGTCTATGCGTAGTTCTCTATTGCACAAGTAGAACACAAATCTGTTGTGGGCGTAGATCTTGTCAACTTGCTTGCCACTACTAGTCTTATCTTGCTTCAGCGGTATTATGGGATGAAGCGGCCCGGACCGACCTTACACGTACGCTTACGTGAGACAGGTTCCACCGACTGACATGCACTAGTTGCATAAGGTGGCTAGCGGGTGTCTGTCTCTCCCAGTTTAGTTGGAGCGGATTCGATGAAAAGGGTCCTTATGAAGGGTAAATAGAAGTTGACAAAATAACGTTGTGGTTATTCGTAGGTAAGAAAACGTTCTTGCTAGAACCCAATTGCAGCCACGTAAAAGATGCAACAACAATTAGAGGACGTCTAACTTGTTTTTGCAGCAATTGCTATGTGATGTGATATGGCCAAAAGTTGTGATGAATGATGAATGATATATTGTGATGTATGAGATCATGTTCTTGTAATAGGAATCACGACTTGCATGTCGATGAGTATGACAACCGACAGGAGCCATAGGAGTTGTCTTAATTATTGTATGACCTGAGTGTCAATGATTTAACGCCATGTAATTACTTTACTTTATTGCGAAACCGTTAGCCATAGTAGTAGAAGTAATAGTTGGGGAGCAACTTCATAGAGACATGATGATGGAGATCATGGTGTCATGCCGGTGACGAAGATGATCATGGAGCCCCGAAGATGGAGATCAAAGGAGCTATATGATATTGGCCATATCATGTCACTACTATATATAATTGCATGTGATGTTTATTATGTTTATGCATCTTGTTTACTTAGAACGGCGGTAGTAAATAAGATGATCCCTCATAATAATTTCAAGAAGGTGTTCCCCCTAACTGTGCGCTGTTGCTAAAGTTCGTCGTTTCGAAGCACCACGTGATGATCGGGTGTGATAGATTCCTACATTCACATACAACGGGTGTAAGACAGTTTTACACATGCAAAAACACTTTGGTTAACTTGACGAGCCTAGCATGTACAGACATGGCCTCGGAACACAGAGACCGAAAGGTCGAACATGAGTCGTATGGAAGATACGATCAACATGGAGATGTTCACCGATGATGACTAGTCCATCTCACGTGATGATCGGACACGGCCTAGTCAACTCGGATCGTGTAACACTTAGATGACTAGAGGGATGTCAAATCTGAGTGGGAGTTCATTAAAATAATTTGATTAGATGAACTTAATTATCATGAACTTAGTCTAAAATCTTTGCAAAATATGTCTTGTAGATCAAATGGCCAACGCTCATGTCAACATGAACTTCAACGCGTTTCTAGAGAAAACCAAGCTGAAAGATGATGGCGGCAACTATACGGACTGGGTCCGGAACCTGAGGATCATCCTCATAGCTGCCAAGAAAGCATATGTCCTAGAAGGACCGCTAGGTGAAGCTCCCATCCCAGAGAACCAAGACGTTATGAACACTTGGCAGTCACGTGCTGATGATTACTCCCTTGTTCAGTGCGGCATGCTTTACAGCTTCGAACTGGGGCTCCAAAAGCGTTTTGAGCAACACGGAGCATATGAGATGTTCGAGGAGCTGAAAATGGTTTTTCAAGCTCACGCCCGGGTCGAGAGATATGAAGTCTCCGACAAGTTCTATAGTTGTAAGATGGAGGTAAATTGTTTTGTCAGTGAGCACATACTCAAAATGTCTGGGTTGCACAACCGCCCGTCCCAGCTGGACGAGGCGGTCATTGACAGAATCCTTCAGTCGCTCCCACCGAGCTACAAGAGCTTTGTGATGAACTACAATATGCAGGGGATGGTAAAGACTATTCCTGAAGTACTTTCGATGCTGAAGTCAGCAGAGGTTGAAATCAAGAAAGAACATCAAGTGTTGATGGTCAATAAAACCACTTAGTTCAAGCAGGGCAAGGGTAAGAAGAACTTTAAGAAGGACGGCAAAGATGTTGCCGGGCTCGGTAAGACAATTGCCGGGAAGAAGTCAAAGAATGGACCCAAGCTTGAGACTGAGTGCTTTTATTGCAAAGGGAAGGGTCACTGGAAGCGGAACTGCCCCAAATACTTAGCGGACAAGAAGGCCGGCAACACTAAAGGTATATGTGATATACATGTAATTGATGTGTACCTTACCAGTACTCGTATTAACTCCTGGGTATTTGATACCGGTGCCGTTGCTCATATTTGTAACTCACAGCAGGAGCTGCGGAATAAGCGGAGACTGGCGAAGGACGAGGTGACGATGCACGTCGGGAATGGTTCCAAGGTCGATGTGATCGCCGCCGGCATGCTACCTCTACGTTTACCTACGTGATTAGTTTTAAACCTCAATAATTGTTATTTAGTGCCAAGTTTGAGCATGAACATTGTATCTGGATCTCATTTAATGCGAGATGGCTACTCATTTAAATCCGAGAATAATGGTTGTTCTATTTATATGAGAGATATGTTTTATGATCATGCCCCGATGGTCAATGGTTTATTCTTAATGAATCTCGAACGTAATATTACACATATTCATAATATGAATACCAAAAGATGGAAAGTTGATAATGATAGTCCCACATACTTGTGGCACTGCCGCCTTGGTCAGATTGGTGTCAAGCGCATGAAGAAGCTCCATGCGGATGGACTTTTAGAGTCTCTCGATTATGAATCATTTGACACATGCAAACCTTGCCTCATGGGCAAAATGACCAAGACTCCATTCTCCGGAACAATTGAGCGAGCAACCAACTTATTGGAAATCATACATACTGATGTGTGTGGTCCAATGAGTGTTGAGGCTCGCGGAGGATATCGTTATGTTCTCACTCTCACTGATGACTTAAGTATATATGGGTATGTCTACTTGATGAAACACAAGTCTGAGACCTTTGAAAAGTTCAAAGAATTTCAGAATGAAGTAGAGAATCAACGTGTCCGAAAGATAAAATTCTTACGATCAGATTGTGGAGGAGAATATTTAAGTCACGAATTTGGTACGCACTTAAGAAAATGTGGAATCGTTTCACAAGTCACGCCGCCTGGAACACCTCAGCGTAATGGTGTGTCCAAATGTCGTAATCGCACTCTATTGGATATGGTGTGATCTATGATGTCTCTTACCAATTTACTGCTATCATTTTGGGGATACGCTCTAGAGACAACTACATTCACTTTAAATAGGGCACCGTCTAAATCCGTTGAGACGACACCATATGAATTATGGTTTGGGAACAAACCTAAGCTTTCGTTTCTAAAAGTTTGGGAATGCGATGCTTATGTGAAGAAACTTCAACCTGAAAAGCTCGAATCCAAGTCGAAAAATGCATCTTCATAGGATCCCCCAAGGAAACCATTGGGTATACCTTCTACCTTAGATCCGAAGGCAAGATCTTTGTTGCCAAGAACAGATCCTTTCTGGAAAAAGAGTTTCTCTCGAAAGGAGTAAGTGGGAGGAAAGTAGAACCCGATGAAGTACTACCTCTTGAACCGGAAAGTAGTGCAGCTCAGGAAAATGTTCCTGTGGTGCCTACACCGACTGGAGAGGAAATTAATGATGATGATCAAGGTACTTCGGATCAAGTTGCTACTGAACTTCGTAGGTCCACGAGGACATGGTCCACACCAGAGTGGTATGGCAACCCTGTCCTGGAAATAATGTTGTTAGACAACGGTGAACCTTCGAACTATGAAGAAGCGATCGCGGGCCCAGATTCCAACAAATGGCTAGAAGCCATGCAATCCGAGATAGAATCCATGTATGAAAGCAAAGTATGGACTTTGACAGACTTGCCCGATGATCGGCGAGCGATAGAAAACAAATGGATCTTTAAGAAGAAGACGGACGCGGATGGTAATGTTACCATCTATAAAGCTTGACTTGTTGCTAAGGGTTATCGACAAGTTTAAGGGGTTGACTACGATGAGACTTTCTCTCCCGTAGCAAAGCTGAAGTCCGTCCGAATCATGTTAGCAATTGCCGCATACTATGACTATGAGATATGGCAGATGGACGTCAAAACGGCATTCCTTAACGGCTATCTTAAGGAAGAGCTGTATATGATGCAGCCGGAAGGTTTTGTCGATCCTAAGAATGCTAAAAAAGTATGCAAGCTCTAGCGGTCCATTTATGGGCTGGTGCAAGCATCTCGGAGTTGGAACATTCGCTTTGATGAGATGATCAATGCGTTTGGGTTTATGCAGACTTATGGAGAAGCTTGCGTTTACAAGAAAGTGAGTGGGAGCTTTGTAGCATTTCTTATATTATATGTAGATGACATACTTTTGATGGGAAATGATATAGAACTTTTGGACAGCATTAAGGCCTACTTGAATAAGTGTTTTTCAATGAAGGACCTTGGAGAAGCTGCTTACATATTAGGCATCAAGATCTATAGGGATAGATCGAGACGCCTCATAGGTCTTTCACAAAGCACATACCTTGATAAGATATTGAAGAAGTTCAATATGGATCAGTCCAAGAAAGGGTTCTTGCCTGTATTGCAAGGTGTGAGATTGAGCTCGGCTCAATGCCAGACCACGGCGGAAGATAAAGAAGAGATGAGTGTCATCCCCTATGCCTCAGCAATAGGATCTATTATGTATGCCATGCTGTGTACCAGACCAGATATAAACCTTGCCATAAGTTTGGTAGGTAGGTACCAAAGTAATCCCGGCAAGGAACACTAGACAGCGGTCAAGAATATCCTAAAGTACATGAAAAGAACAAAGGACATGTTTCTCGTTTATGGAGGTGACGAAGAGCTCGTCATAAAGTGTTACGTTGACGCTAGCTTCGACACAGATCTGGATGACTCTAAGTCACAAACCGGATACGTGTATATGTTGAATCGTGGAGCAGTAAGCTGATGCAGTTGCAAGCAGAGCGTCGTGGCGGAGTACATGGCAGCCTCGGAGGCAGCGCATGAAGCAATATGGATGAAGGAGTTCATCACCGACCTAGGAGTCATACCCAATGCGTCGGGGCCGATCACTCTCTTCTGTGACAACACTGGAGCTATTGCCCTTGCCAAGGAGCCCAGGTTTCACAAGAAGACCAGGCACATCAAGCGTCGTTTCAACTCCATCCGTGAAAATGTTCAAGATGGAGACATAGATATTTGCAAAGTACACACGGATCTGAATGTCGCAGATCCGTTGACTAAACCTCTTTCATGAGCAAGACATGATCAACACCAGAACTCTATGGGTGTTCGATACATCACAATGTAACTAGATTATTGACTCTAGTGCAAGTGGGAGACTGTTGGAAATATGCCCTAGAGGCAATAATAAAAGGATTATTATTATATTTCTTTGTTCATGATAGTTGTCTTTTATTCATGCTATAATTGTATTATCCGGAAATCGTAATACACGTGTGAATACTTAGACCACAACATGTCCCTAGTGAGCCTCTAGTTGACTAGCTTGTTGATCAACAGATAGTCATGGTTTCCTGACTATGGACATTGGATGTCATTGATAACGGGATCACATCATTAGGAGAATGATGTGATGGACAAGACCCAATCCTAAGCATAGCACAAGATCGTGTAGTTCGTTTTGCTAGAGCTTTTCCAATGTCAAGTATCTCTTCCTTAGACCATGAGATCGTGTAACTCCCGGATACCGTACGAGTGCTTTGGGTGTACCAAACATCACAACGTAACTGGGTGACTCTAAAGGTATGCTGCGGGTATCTCCGAAAGTGTCTATTGGGTTGACATGGATCGAGACTGGGATTTGTCACTCCGTATTACAGAGAGGTATCACTGGGCCCACTCAGTAGTGCATCATCATAATGAGCTCAAAGTGACCAAGTGTCTGGTCACGGGATCATGCATTATGGTACGAGTAAAGTGACTTGCCGGTAACGAGATTGAACGAGGTATTGGGATACCGACGATCGAATCTCGGGCAAGTAACATACCGATTGACAAAGGGAATTGTATACGGGATTACTTGAATCCTCGACATCGTGGTTCATCCGATGAGATCATCGAGGAGCATGTGGGAGCCAACATGGGTATCCAGATCCCGCTGTTGGTTATTGACCGAAGAGCCGTCTCGGTCATGTCTACGTGTCTCCCGAACCCGTAGGGTCTACACACTTAAGGTTCGGTGATGCTAGGGTTGTATGAATATGAGTATGCAGCAAACCTAAAGTTGTTCGGAGTACCTAAAGGTGATCCCGGACGTCACGAGGAGTTCAGGAATGGCCCGGAGGTAAAGAATTATATATAGGAAGTGCAGCTTCGGCCATCGGGAGAGTTTCGAGGGTCACCGGTATTGTACTGGGACCACCGGAAGGGTCCCGGGGGTCCACCCGGTGGGGCCACCTATCCCGGAGGGCGCCGTGGGCTGAAGTGGGAGGGGAACCAGCCCCTAGTGGGCTGGTGCGCCCCCTTGCCCCCTGCGCCTAGGGTTGGAAACCCTAGGGTGGGTGGGCGCCTCCACTTGCCTTGGGGGGCACTCCACCCCCCTGCCCCCCCCCCTTGGGAGATCCCATCTCCAGGGCCGGCGCACCCCCAGGGGGACTATATAAAGGGGGGGGGGGAGGGAGGGAAGCCGCAACCTGAAGTCTTGGCACCTCCCTCTCCCCTGCTACACCTCCTCCTCCCGTAGTCACTTGGCGAAACCCTACCGGAACCCTGATGCATCCACCACCACACCGTCGTGCTGCTGGATATTCATCAACCTCTCCTTCACCCCTTGCTGGATCAAGAAGGAGGAGACGTCACGCTGACCGTACGTGTGTTGAACGCGGAGGTGCCGTCCGTTCGGCGCTAGGATCTCCGGTGATTTGGATCACGATGAGAACGACTCCCTCAACCCCGTTCTCTTGAACACTTCCGCACGCGATCTACAAGGGTATGTAGATGCATCTCTCTCTCTCGTTGCTAGATGAACTCATAGATTGATCTTCGTGAACGTAGGAAAATTTTTATTTTATGCAACGTTCCCCAACATTAACTAGTAGGCAATATAGCATAGAAGAAGAGTACATGTTGTCTGCAAGATATCCACGGTAGCTAGTTTTGCTTACACATACTTAAGCATGGTGTGTGTTCGAAGATTTATGTGCACTCGGTAACCTTAAATAATTTAAAAGAATTTTTCCTCTGATAATCAGTTTCATTTACATGCATAGTGACATGGAAATGAAATGACAGTCATAATTCACTTGCAGTTGAACACAAATCTAGCAATGACAGGGCAGACTAACGACAACATGATCCTTTACATTGACTAACAGTTAATTGGCCATGTATAATTCAATTAACTTAATTTTTTTATTCATACTGAAATGCAGTGTACCATGCAAGAAGATATTAAGATTTCACCAATGACATTCAGTCTGTAAACAAAACACAACACAATACATAAAACAAATTCAATTATAGTAGAGCATAGAAGAACACAACACTGAAACCTGCACAATTGAGCTAAAGATTACAAATTCTTCCCAAGCATGTACAACAAAGCCTAGAATTCTCCTCCCAGTTAAAAACCCTTCAAAAGCAACCATCTTCTTCGAACTCTCACCATGGAAGATGCACTTCGGCTCGGATTCCAACACTGAGCTACATAAAGATGGATCCACTACACTGTCAGGGATTTCTTGCAAGAATTGTACGAAAATCAGGGGTTGAATAGAAACACATCGGGCAAATTTTAGAAGACCTAACCCTTGGAGATAAATTTGACTTACCAAGAGGTCTATCTCCGCACCAACAATGGACTTGCCGTCATCCAAGCTCTCCTCACCATCCCTCCACGATGCCATATAGCTCAAAGTAGATGAGCAGCTTAGAGAGAGAAGAGAGAGAGAGAGAGAGAGAGCAGTTGACGGAGATAGTATGTTTGTCTGTGTGTGACTATGATGGGTGATTTGGTAAGGTTCTGCGTAATGTGGCTGGTGACGTGAGAGAGGGAGACCGAACCAGGCTAGTGACTGAACGTGTTGTGTGCCATGACCAGACCAGGTGCGGGTCGGCCTGAGCCGGTTTTCTCACAAAAAACCCAGACTAAATCAAGATCAAAATAAAAACCCGACTAAATATAGACCAAAATAAAAACCGCCTAAAGTGACTTGCCTAGTCAAAACTCATTTGCGGGAGAATTCAGATGGGGACAATATATGGAATAAATCTTTAAATTAGGGACAAATTGTTGACCATTTCTCGATTTGGGGGTAGTTTCTGTCACCACGGCCAATTTTAAGGTTAAAAAATGGAATTAACTCATCTATTTTATAAAATGGAATTAACTCATCTATTTTTTGTTACCCAAACTAAGATACATAATTGTGTTGATATAACAAAACGTGCAGACAACTTTAAAATTGCTCCACATGCAGCCATAATTGCCCAAGGTTTAAACTAACAATAGATCATTGATGGCACGCGTTGCTGTGCCCGTCCCTTTTTCCAAGAGATTGGTAGTAATTCCCACAAATATATAGAGGTAATAAAGGCACTTCATATTTCTATTAATTCAAAAATAACAATGCAACCATTCAATTTATTTTGAAGAAAAAATACACATATTTGGGAGACATATATGGTCATATGAAATTGATAAACCTGACACAAATTTCTCAATCCAATACTTGCTGCATCATAATGGTTAGTGTGCTAGCCAGCATCACGTCGAACAAACTGAATCTTCGAAAATAACAAAATCCAAAGAAAATCATTTAATAAACAAACTACTTGGGGTGACATTTGGTGCAAGCTATAATAAAATAAAAAATAAAATATAAAGCAATTTGATATTAAATATGCATGAAAGGTAGCTTCCAAACAACCAAATTTTTGAATGGTAAGTCTTGTTTATGTGTTACAAACATCCTAGTTATAAATCTGTGGGGGTGACATTTTGGTCGGAAACATTTTTCTTAAAAAAAGGATAAAATGAAATCTAGTAGATCCATGGCCATGATAAAAATGATTATGCATTGGTAATTGGAGTGAGATCCTCTAGTGGAAATGTGAAATATAACGCAGGAAGTAAAACCAATTTCCAACTTGATCATGGCCTCAACACCCTTCCAGTATCGGTGAAGCAAACACGTAAACAATATTTCTATTGAAGTACCAAGTAGCACTGCTATATAAAATAGGAGGAACAATTGAAAGAGTTGTATACGCAAAAGTTGAATTAAGTAAAGTTTTTTAAACATCTCTTCAATCTATGGAAATAAGACTGCTAGTTGTTGAGCTTTCTTTACGATGGACTTGTTTCGAATTACCATATATTTACTTCTTTTTTCTTTCAAGGAAATATATCTTTGTAAATCTTAGAATGCACATCAACTATTGTGAAAAGGCAGGATGGTTGCTTTGTGATGTCTATGATTCTAAGAAGCCAAGTGGTTGTGTTGTGTTATAACTGCAGACAAAAAAAATACTTACCATTCATACACACGTCTAGTGGACACTGATAGAGTCTTGGATCACTAGGCTAGATTAGATCCCGGTGAACCTACCTTCTACTGGTGCTGACGAGCTCGAGCCGGAGGCCATCATGAAGAGGGCGATGGTGGCGATGACAGAGAGATGGCGATGGTGGTGTGCTTCCCGTGAGCACCGCGCTTACCCTAGGTAGGTAGGGAGTGTTCGGTGGGGTTTGTGGCAGCGATTAACCTCGTAATTCATGGTTTGGTTGGGCGCCCCCGATCAGGGCGCGATGCAAGGGCCCGTTCGACCCGTTTGGCTTGAATAGGAGAGAGATCAACCTAACATTCTCGCCCTTGATCTTAACTTTACTTTTAACCTTAGACTTTCTAGTTTATTCGTTTCATCACATATTGGTACATAGAGCATGTTTCATCGTCACAACTTAATTGCCGATAGAATGATAGAGCTACAACATACGTTTTCTTCAGAAACAAATTCTGTTCCTTTTGGGCCTATCTAGGAATCATAAGGCTTTCCCTTAAACCCATGACGGCTAAGTGTTCCTTGAACACAATGGGTGGTGAGCCTTTCGTTAGCGGATCCGCAAGCATATCTTTTGTCCTTATATGCTTGAGACTTATAGTTTGATCCTGGATTCTACCTTTCACAACATAATACCTCATCTCTATTGTTTTGGCAGCATTACTCGACTCGTTATTGTGAGCATAAAATACCACTGGCTGGTTTTAACAGTACATCTTTAGTGGTTTGTGAATACAATCTACCACTTTCAAGTCGGGTACAAATTTCTTTAGCCATATCGCCTGCCCTGTGGCTTCGAAGCAAGCTATGAATTCTGCATACATCGTGGATGATGCAACTAACGACTGTTTGGAGCTTTTCTACAAAATAGCCCCCCCCAGCAAGGGTGAATATGTATCCTCACGTGGATTTTCTATCATCTTTGTGCCCCGCAAAATCTGCGTCTGAATACCCTTTTATCTCTAGGGAATCACGTCTCCTTTATATTAGCATGTAGTCCTTCATGCCTTGCGCATAACACAATGATTACTTTACCATCTTCCACTCTATGCCTGGATTCTCTTGATATCTACGGAGTACCCCGGTGATAAAAGCTAAGTCAGGGCGAGTGCACACTTGTGCATACTATAAGTTGCCAACTGCCGAAGCATATGGTACTGCTTTCATTTGATCGATCTCGTACTCGTTCTTGGTACATTGGAATTTCCCAAAACTATCACCCTTAACTATAGGAGCAAATATGCATGTGAGTAAAGGGCGATAGTCCTAAGACTCCATTGTTTCTATCTCGGTGAATTTCTATGCCCAAAACATATGATGCTTCACCAAGATCTGTTATGTCAAAATTCGCAGATAAGAACTTCTTTGTTTCTTGTAGTAGACTAACATCACTGCTAGCAAGCAGAATATCATCCACATACAAGATTAGGAAAATATATTTCCCATTTTAAAACCTTGCATAAATGCAGTTATCCTCAATATTTTCTATTAATCCAAAACTTTTAATCGTTTGATTAAACTTTAGATACCACTGTCTAGAGCCTTGCTTTAATCCATAAATGGATTTCTTCAGGTGGCATCCCATATTTTCCATGCCTTCCATGATAAAACCCTTGGGTTGTTTCATGTAGACATTTTCCTTTAAATCACCATTCAGAAATGCTGTCTTAACATCCATTTGATGTAATTCTAAATCAAAATGAGTAACTAATGCCATTATGATTCTGAAGGAATCCTTACATGAGACTGGAGAAAATGTCTCATTGTAATCTATCCCTTCTCTTTGTGTAAATCCTTTTGGCATGAGTCGTGCTTTATACTTTTATACATTCCCTTTAGAGTCATACTTAATTTTGTAGACCCATTTACAGCCTACTTTTTTGGCTCCTTTAAGAATTTCCTCTAAGTCCCAAACATCTTTGGAACTCATCGATTTCATCTCGTCTTCCATTTCCTTCATCCACATCGATGAATGAGGGCTTCTCATGGCTGCTTCATATGAGGTGAGATCTTTTTCCATATGAACCATTTCTGTGTTATAAACTTAAAAGTCAGTAGAAATAGCTGACTTTCTTGGTCTTATAGGCCTTCTAAGGGCCTCAGTTTCTGGCACATTCTGTGCATCAACTTCTGGCACTTCTTCTAAAATTTGTGTTGCACCTCCCTTTGTAGGTTCAAAAGTATGTCCAGAGTGGGGGGGGGGTGATTAGACTACTTGACCACATAAAAATCTAGCCTTTTCCCAATTTTAGTTCTTGGCAGGTTTTAGCAACTTAGCACAAGTCAATCAATCAACCTACACATGCAATTCTAAGAGTATACCAGCGGAATGTAAAACAATTGCATATGAAGGTAAAGGGGAGGAGTTTGAGAAGGCAAACGTAATTGGAGACACATATGTTTTTGTTGTGGTTCCGATAGGTGGTGCTATCGTACATCCATGTTGATGGAGACTTCAACCCACGAAGGGTAACGGCTGTGCGAGTCCATGGAGGGCTCCACCCACGAAGGGTCCATGAAGAAGCAACCTTGTCTATCCCACCATGGCCGTCGCCCACGAAGGACTTGCCTCACTAGGGTAGATCTTCACGAAGTAGGCGATATCCTTGCCCTTACAAACTCCTTGGTTCAACTCCACAATCTTGTCGGAGGCTCCCAAGTGACACCTAGCCAATCTAGGAGACACCACTCTCCAAGAAGTAACAAATGGTGTGTTGATGATGAACTCCTTGCTCTTGTGCTTCAAATGATAGTCTCCCCAATACTCAACTCTATCTCACATGATTTAGATTTGGTGGAAAGAAGATTTGAGTGGAAAGAAACTTGGAGAAGGCTAGAGATCAAGATTCATATGGTAGGAATGGAATATCTTGACCTCAACACAAGTGTTGGTGGTTCTTTCTCAGAAAATGTAAGTTGGATGTTTAGGGATGTTTTGATGGCTCTCTCCACAATGAAGAATGGGTGGAGGGGTATATATAGCCTCCACACAAAATCTAACCGTTACACACAACTTACCAATCTCGGTGGGACCGAATCGTGAAACTCAGTCGGACCGATTTAGCAAATAATGTGACCGTTAGGATTTTCGGTGGGACCAACATGTCAATGATATGTCACCAACGTATCTATAATTTTTGATTGTTCCATGTTATTATATTACCTGTTTTGGATGTTTATGGGCTTTATTTTATACATTATTATCATCTTCGGGACTAACCTACTAACCGGAGGCCCAGCCCGTATTGCTGTTTTTTTTGCCTATTTCAATATTTCGAAGAAAAGGAATATCAAACCGAGTCCAAACGGAATGAAACCATCGGGAGCATGATTTTTTGGAACGAACATGGTCCAGAGGACTTGGAGTGGAAGTTAAGAAACAACCATAGCTTCCACGAGATAGGAGCCCCCCCTATTGGGCGCGCCCCCTGTCTTGTGGGCCCCTTAGGCGTCCACCAACGTACTTCTTCCTCCCATATAATCCAGAGGACTTGGAGTGCAAGTTAAGAAACAACCGTAGCTTCCATGAAATAGGAGGCCCCCCTATAGGGCGCGCCCCCTGTCTTGTGGGCCCCTCAGGCGTCCACCAACATACTTCTTCCTCCCATATAAGCCTACGTACCCCAAAAACATCCAGGGAGCAACCATAATACAATTTCCACCGCCGTAACCTTATGTATCCACGAGATCCCATCTTGGTGCCATCGCCGGCGTTCTGCCGGAGGGGGAATCTACCATGGAGGGCTTCTACATCAACACCATAGCCCTTCCGATGAGTTATGAGTAGTTTACCACAGACCTTCGGGTCCATATTTATTAGCTAGATGGCTACTTCTCTCTTTTTGGATCTCAATACAATGTTCTTCCCCTCTCTTGTGGATAACTATTCGATGTAATCTCTTTTTGTGGTGTGTTTGTCAAGATCCGATGAATTGTCGGTTTATGATCAGATTTATCTATGGATAATAATTGAATCTTCTCTGAATTCTTTTATATGATTGAGTTATCTTTGCAAGTCTCTTCGAATTATCGGTTTGGTTTGGCCTACGAGATTGATCTTTCTTGCCATGGGAGAAGGCTTAGCTTTGGGTTCAATCTTGCGGTGTTCTTACCCAGTGACATAAAGGGTTGCAAGACACGTATTGTATTGTTGCCATCGAGGATAAAAAGCTGGTTTTTATATCATTTTGCTTGAGTTTATCCCTCTACATCATGTCATCTTGCTTAATGCATTACTCTGTTCTTATGAACTTAATACTCTAGATGCATGCTGGATAGCGGTCGATGTGTGGAGTAATAGTAGTAGATGCAGGAAGGAGTCGGTCTACTTGTTATGGATGTGATGCCTATATACATGATCATGCCTATATAAAGTCATAATTATTCGCTTTTCTATGAATTTCTTGACAGTAATTTGTTCACCCACCGTAAAACTTATGCTCTTGAGAGAAGCCTCTAGTGAAACCTATGGCCCCCGGGTCTATCTCTTATCATATTTGTTTCCAATCTACTTTTATTTTCATCTTTATTTTCTGCATCTATATTACAAAATACCAAAAATATATTTATCTTATCATATTATCTCTATCAGATCTCACTTTCGCAAGTGGTCGTGAAGGGATTGACAACCCCTTTATCGCGTTGGTTGCGAGTTCTTTGTTTGTTTGTGTAGGTTCGTGGCACTTGTTGAGAAGCCTCCTACTGGATTGATACCTTGGTTCTCAAAAACTGAGGGAAATACTTATGCTACTATGCTGCATCACCCTCTCCTCTTCGAGGAAAACCAACGCAAGCTCAAAACGTAGCAAGAAGGATTTCTCACGCCGTTGCCGGGGAGGTCTTCGCTCAAGTCAAGACATACCAAGTACCCATCACAAACTCATCTCCCTCGCATTTACATTATTTGCCATTTGCCTCTCGTTTTCCTCTCCCCCACTTCACCTTTGCCGTTTTATTCGCCCTCTCTTTCCCAATCTCCTCCTCTCTTTTCCGTTTGCCGTTTTCTGTTTGCTTGTCTGTTGGATTACTTGTTTCCATGGCGCAAGATAATACCAAATTGTGTGATTTCTCGAATACCAATAATAATGATTTCCTTAGTACTCCGATTGCTCCTCTTAATGATGTTGAGTCTTGTGAAATCAATACTGCTTTGCTGAATCTTGTTATGAAAGATCAATTCGCCGGCCTTGCTAGTGAAGATGTCGCTACTCATCTAAACAATTTTTTTGATTTGTGTGATATGCAAAAGAAGAAAGATACGGAAATGATATTGTTAAATTGAAGTTATTTTTGTTTTCACTTAGAGATCGTGCTAAAGTTTGGTTTTCATATTTGCCTAAAAATAGTATTGATTCTTGGAACAAGTGCAAAGATGCGTTTATCTCTAAGTATTTTCCTCCCGCTAAGATCATCACTCTTAGGAATGATATTATGAATTTGAAAAAACTTGATCATGAGCATGTTTCCAAATCTTGGGAAAGAATAAAATTGATGATTCGCAATTGCCCTGCTCATGGTTTGAATTTATGGATGATCATACAAATTTTTTATGCCGGTTTGAACTTTGCTTCTAGAAATCTTTTAGATTCGGCCGCCGGAGCCACGTTTATGGAAATCACTTTAGGATATGCTACAATTTTTTTTGATAATATTATGGCTAATTATTCTCAATGGCATACTGAACGATCAACTAGTAAAAAAGTGCATGCTATAGAAAAAATTAATGTTTTGAGTGGAAAGATGGATGAACTTATGAAGTTGTTTGCTACTAAAAATACTCCTTTTGATCCCAATGATATGCCTTTGTCTACTTTGATTGAGAATAATAATGAATCTATGGATATGAATTTTGTTGGTAGGAATAGTTTTGGAAACAATGCCTATAGAGGAAATTTTAATGCTAGACCGTTCCCTAGTAATTCCTCTAATAATTATGGAAATTCCTACAATAATTCTTATGGTAATTTTAATAATATGCCCTCTGATTTTGAGAATAGTGTGAAAGAATTTATGGTTTCTCAAAAGAATTTTAATGCTTTGCTTGAAGAAAAATTGCTCAAAGTTGATGATTTGGCTAGGAACGTTGATAGACTTTCGCTTGATATTGATTCTCTTAAACTTAGATCTTCTCCTCCTAAGCATGATATCAATGAGTCTCTCAAGGCAATGAGAATTTCCATTGACGAGTGCAAGGAAAGAACCGCTAGATTGCGTGCTAAGAAAGATAGCTTTATAGAAGTGTGTTCTTCTAGTTTCCATGAAAATAATGATGAAGATCTCAAAGTTATTGATGTGTCCCCTATTAGATCTTTGTTTTGTAATATGGATCTTGAAAATAATGGGACTGGAGATTTGTCAACTTTATTTAGAAGGCGTCCCAAGAATTCGGAGTTTTTAGATCTTGATGCTAAATTTGGTAAAAGTGGGATTGGGGAGGTCATGACTTTAAATAGCATTGAACCCACTATCTCGGATTTCAAGGAATTTGATTATGATAATTGTTCTTTAGAAAGTTGTATTTCCTTGCTGCAATCCGTGGTTAATTCTCCACATGCTTATAGTCAAAATGAAGCTTTTACCAAACATATCGTTGATGCCTTGATGCAATCCTTTGATGAAAAACTTGATTTGGAAGTTTCTATACCTAGAAAACTTAATGATGAGTGGGAACCTACTATTAAAATTAAAATTAAAGATCATGAGTGTTTTGCTTTGTGTGATTTGGGTGCTAGTGTTTCCACGATTCCGAAAACTTTATGTGATATTCTAGGTTTCCATGATCTTGATGATTGCTCTTTAAATTTGCATCTTGCGGATTCCACCATTAAAAAGCCAATAGGAAGGATAAATGATGTCCTTATTGTTGCAAAGGGAAATTTGGTGTCCGTTGATTTTATCGTTCTTGATATAGATTGCAATCTTTCTTTCCCTATTATTCTTGGTAGACCCTTCCTTAGAACGATTGGTGCGATTATTGATATGAAGGAAGGGAATATTAGATTCCAAATTCCATTAAAGAAAGGCATGGAGCACTTTCCAGGAAAGAAAGTCAAATTACCTTATCAATCTATCATGCGAGCCTTATGAACCAAGTGCCAAAGATGGCACTACTTAGATCTATCTTCCCTTTTATGCCTAGCTAGGGGCGTTATACGATAGCGCTAGTTGGGAGGCAACCCAATTTTATTTATGTTTTTTGTTTTTGTTCCTGTTTAGTGTTAATTTTTCTTCTACTTTCTGCATAGATTTGTTTTCACGTTTTATTTAGTGTTTGTGCCAAGTAGAACCTATAGGATAACCTATGATATGAGTTGATTTGATTCTGCTGAAAAACAGAAACTTTGCGCTCACGAGAAAAAATTCAATAAATCACAGAAACGAGATTTTGCATTGATTCTTTTTTCTGCTGTTCAATAAAAAAATAATTTAGGACTTCCTATTTTGGTAGGATTTTTGAGGTTCCATAAGTTTGTGTTAGCTACAGATTGCTACAGACTGTTCTGTTTTTGACAGATTCTGTATTTCGTGTGTTGTTTACATATTTTGATGCATCTATGGTAGTATGTAAGGCTATGAACCATAGAGAACTTAGAATACAGTAGGTTTAACACCAATTTAAATAAAGAATGAGTTCATTATAGTACCTTATGTGGTGGTTTTGTTTTCTTTCACTAACGTAGCTTATAAGATTTCCTGTTGAATTTGTGTCGTGAAGTTTTCAAGTTTGGGTAAGGATTTGATGGACTATGGAATAAAGCGTGGCAAAAGCCTAAGCTTGGGGATGCCCAAGGCACCCCAATATATTGAAGAATAGCCAAAAGCCTAAGCTTGGGCATCCCCTCTTTCGTCTTCATTCATTGGTAACTTTACTTGGAGCTATATTTTTATTTACCACATGATATGTATTTTTCTTGGAGCGCCGTCTATTATATTGTTATTTGCTTGTTAGTTTACTACAATCATACTTTCTTTAACACACCTTTTGGGGGAATCCTATTTGATTGAAATTTATTAGAATACTATATGTGCTTCACTTATATCTTTTGAGCTTGACAGTTTTTGCTCTAGTGCTTCACTTATATCTTTTAGAGCATAGCGGTGGATTAATTTTGAAGAAATTGCTAGTGTCTCATGCTTTACTTATATTTTTTTGAGAGTCTCTTAGAACAGCATGGTATTTGCTTTGGTTATGAGTTGGTCCTAGAATGATGAGCATCCAAGTTGGGTATAATAAAAACTATCATAGGAAGTGAATTGGATGCTATGATCAACTTGATACTTGATGATTGTTTTGAGATAGGGAGGTAGTGATATTAAAGTCATGCTAGTTTGGTGATTATGAATTTAAAGAATTCTTGTGTTGAAGTTAGCAAGTCCCGTAGCATGCACGTATGGTTAAAATTGTGTAAGAAATTTGAAACATGAAGTGTGCCTGGCTTGTGCATCCGTATGAGTGGCGGTCGGGGACGAGCGATGGTCTTTTCCTACCAATCTACCCCCCTAGGAGCATGCACGTAGTGCTCGGTTTTTGATGACTTCTAAATTTTTGCAATAAGTATATGAGTTCTTATGACTAATGTTGAGTCCATGGATTATACGCGCTTTTACCTTTCCATCATTACTAGCCTCTTCGGTACCGTGCATTGCCCTTTCTCACCTTGAGAGTTGGTGCAAACTTCGCCAGTGCATCCAAACCCCGTGATATGATACGCTCTATCACACATAAACCTCCTTATATCTTCCTCAAAACAGCCACCATACCTACCTATTTATGGCATTTCCATCGCCATTCTGAGATATATTGCCATGCAACTTTCCACCGTTCCGTTCATCATCATCATGACATACATTACTTTTGTCATATTGCCATTGCATGATCATGTAGTTGACATCGTATTTGTGGCAAAGCCACCATGCATAATTTTATACATGTCACTCTTGATTCATTGCACCATTCCGGTACACCGCCGGAGGCATTCATATAGAGTCATATCTTGTTCTAGTTTCGAGTTGTAATTCATGTGTTGTAATCAATAAAAGTGTGATTATCATCATTATTAGAGCATTGCCCAAAAAGAAAAAAAAGAAAGGCCAAAAAGGAAACAAATAAAGTCCAAAAGAAAAAAAAAGAAAAAGAAAAAGAAAAAAAAGAAAAAAAGAAGCAACTAAATAAAAAGGGCAATGCTACTATCTCTTTTTCCACACTTGTGCTTCAAACTAGCACCTTGTTCTTTAATGAGTCTCATATATTGTGCTTTCAAGTAGCACCATGTTCTTCATGTAGAAATTCTCATAGGTGTCACTTTCATATACTAGTGGGAATTTTTCGTTATAGAACTTGGCTTGTATATTCCTACGATGGGCTTCCTCAAATGCCCTAGGTCTGCGTGAGCAAGAAAGTTGGATGCACACCCACTAGTTTTCTTTTGTTGAGCTTTCATTCATTTATAGCTCTAGTGCATCCATTGCATGGCAATCCCTACTCCTCATGTTGACATCAATTGATGGGCATTCCCATAGCCCGTTGATTATCCTCGTCAATGTGAGACTTTCTCCTTTTTTGTGTTCTCCACACAATCCCCAATCATTATTCTATTCCACCCATAGTGCTATATCCATGGATCATGCTCATGTATTGCGTGAAGGTTGAAAAAGTTTGAGATTATTTAAGTATGAAACAATTGCTTGGCTTGTCATCGGGGGTATAGAAGTTGGTAACATCTTTGTGTGACGAAAATGAAGCATAGCCTAACTATATGATTTTGTAGGGATGAAGTTTCTTTAGCCATGTTATTTTGAGAAGACATGATTGCTTTTATTAGTATGCTTGAAGTATTGCTATTTCTTTTGTCAATATGAACTTTTATCTTGAATCATTTGGATCTGAACATTCATACCACAATAAAGAAAATTATATTGAGAATTATGCTAGGTAGCATTCCACATCAAAAATTCTGTTTTTATCATTTACCTACTCGAGGACGAGCAGGAATTAAGCTTGGGGATGCTTGATACGTCTCCAACGTATCTATAATTTTTTATTGTTCCATGCTATTATATTACCTGTTTTGGATGTTTATGGGCTTTATTTTATACATTATTATCATTTTTGGGACTAATCTACTAACCGGAGGCCCAGCCCGTATTGCTATTTTTTTGCCTATTTCAATATTTCGAAGAAAAGGAATATCAAACGGAGTCCAGACGGAATGAAACCTTCGGGAGCATGATTTTTTGAACGAACGTGATCTAGAGGACTTGGAGTGCAAGTCAAGAAACAACCGGAGCCTCCACGAGATAGGAGGGGCCCCCATATAGGGCGCGCCCCCTGTCTCGTGGGCCCCTCGGGCATCCACCGACGTACTTCTTCCTCCCATATAAGCCTACGTACCCCGAAAACATCCAGGGAGCAACCACAATACAATTTCCACTGCCGTAACCTTCTGTATCCGCGAGATCCCATCTTGGAGCCGTCGTCGGCGTTCTGACGGAGGAGAAATCCACCATGGAGGGCTTCTACATGAACACCATAGCCCTTCCGATGAGTAGTGTGTAGTTTACCACAAACCTTCGGGTCCATATTTATTAGCTAGATGGCTTCTTCTCTCTTTTTGGATCTCAATACAATGTTCTTCCCCTCTCTTGTGTGTTTGTCAAGATGCGATGAATTGTGTGTTTATGGTCAGATTTATCTATGGATACTAATTGAATCTTCTCTGAATTCTTTTATATGATTGAGTTATCTTTGCAAGTCTCTTCGAATTATCGGTTTGGTTTGCCGCCTACTAGATTGATCTTTCTTGCCATGGGAGAAGTGCTTAGCTTTGGGTTCAATCTTGCGGTGTTCTTACCCCGTGACAGAAAATGTTGCAAGACACGTATTGTATTGTTGCCATCGATGATAAAAAGATGGGGTTTATATCATATTGCTTGAGTTTATCCCTCTACATCATGTCATCTTGCTTAATGCGTTACTCTGTTCTTATGAACTTAATACTCTAGATGCATGCTGGATAGCGGTCGATGTGTCGAGTAATAGTAGCAGATGCAGGCAGGAGTCGGTCTACTTGTTATAGATGTGATGCCTATAGACATGATCATGCCTAGATAATGTCATAATTATTCACTTTTTAATCAATTGCTTGACAGTAATTTGTTCACCCACCGTAAAACTTATGCTCTCGAGAGAAGCCTCTCGTGAAACCTATGGCCCCCAGGTCTATCTCTTATCATATTTGTTTCCAATCTACTTTGATTTTCATCTTTATTTTCTGCATCTATATTATAAAATACCAGAAATATATTTATCTTATCATATTATCTCTATCAGATCTCACTTTCGCAAGTGCCTATGAAGGGATTGACAACCCCTTTATCGCGTTGGTTGCGAGTTCTTTGTTTTTTGGTGTAGGTTCGTGGGACTTTTTGAGAAGCCTCCTACTGGATTGATACCTTGGTTCTCAAAAACTGAGGGAAATACTTACGCTACTGTGCTGCATCAGCCTATCCTCTTTGAGGAAAACCAACGCAAGCTCAAGACGTAGCAGTCAACTCGGTGGGACCGATATGGTTAGGTTAGGGCATAATGTAATCTCGGTAAGACCGATTACACAAACTCGGTGGGACCGATTTTGGTAATAAGCTAACCAGAGAGTTGGCCAGGCAAACTCGGTGGGACCAATTCGCTCATCTCGGTGAGACCGAAATGTTACAAAATGGAAACAAAGAGTTTGCATTGCAGTCTCAGTGGGGCCGATCGCTCATCTCGGTTGGACCAAAACGTTGTGAAGGGAAACAGAGAGATTACAATCCCATCTTGGTCAGACCGAGATCCCTATCGGTGAGACCGAAAAGACTAGGGTTCATGGCAGTGGCTATGACATCTGAACTCGATGGCGCCGGATTGAAAGAATCGGTGGGGCCGATTTTGACTTTTGGTTTGGGTCATATGTGGATGTGAGAAAGTAGTTGAGGGCTTTGGAGCATATCACTAAGCCTTTTGAGCAAGCAAGCCATTAAGCAACACCTCACCCCTCCTTGATAGTATTGGCTTTTCCTATAGACCCAATGTGATCCTGGATCACTAAAATAGAAAATGTAGAGTCTTGCTTTGAGATTGAGCCAATCCTTTTGTCCTTAGCATTTTTAGGGATCCACTTTTCTCATCCATGGCCATGGTAAAAAATGAATATGCATTGGTTATGGGAGTGAGATCCTCTAGTGGAAATGGGAAATATAACGCAGGAAGTAAAACCAATTTCCAACTTGATCATGGCCTCAACACCCTTCCGTATCAGTGAAGCAAACACGTAAACAATATTTCTATTGAAGTACCAAGGAGCACCGCTATATAAAATAGGAGGAACAATTGAAAGAGTTGTATACGCACAAGTTGAATTAAATACAGTTTTTAAACATCTCTTCAATCTATGGAAATAAGACTGCTAGTTGTTGAGCTTTCTTTATGATGGACTTGTTTCGAATTACCATATATTTACTTCTTTTTTCTTTCAAGGAAATATATCTTTGTAAATCTTAGAATGGACATCAACTATTGTGAAAAGGCAGAATGGTTGCTTTGTGATGTCTATGATTCTAAGAAGCCAAGTGGTTGTGTTGTGTTATAACTGCAGACAAAAAAATACTTACCATTCATACACACGTCTAGTGGACACTGATAGACTCTTAAATCCCGATGAACCTACCTTCTACTGGTGCTGATGAGCTCGAGCCGGAGGCCATCATGGAGAGGGCGATGGTGGCGATGACAAAGAGATGGCGGTGGTGGTGTGCTTCCCGTGAGCACCGCGCTTACCCTAGGTCGGTAGGGAGTGTTCGGTGGGGTTTGTTGCAGCGATTAACCTCATAAGTCATGCCCTGGCCCCCACCTCTGTTTATATAGCGCGGGTAACAGGGGCCCACCAACCATGGTTTGGTTGGGCGCCCCTGATCAGGGCGCGATGCAAGGGCCCGTTCAAACCGTTGGGCTTGAACGGGAGAGAGATCAACCTGACATTCTCCCCCTTGATCTTAACTTTACTTTTAACCTTATACTTTCTAGTTTATTTGTTTCGTCACATATTGGTACATACAATATGTTTCATCGTCACAACTTAATTGCCGATAGAATCATAGAGCTACAACATACGTTTTGTTCAGAAACAAATTCTGTTCCTTTTGGGCCTATCCAGGAATCATAAGGCTTTCCCTTAAACCCATGACTGCTAAGTGTTCCTTGAACACAATGGGTCGTAAGCCTTTCGTTAGCGGATCCGCAAGCATATCTTTTGTCCTTATATGCTCGAGACTTATAGTTTGATCCCGCATTTTATCTTTCACAACATAATACCTTATCTCTATTGTTTTGGCAGCATTACTCGACTTGTTATTGTGAGCGTAAAATACCGTTGGCTGGTTGTCACAGTACATCTTTAGTGGTTTGTGAATACAATCTACCACTTTCAAGTCGGGTACAAATTTCTTTAGCCATATCGCCTGCCCCGTGGTTTCGAAGCATGCTATGAATTCTGCATACATCATGGATGATGCAACTATCGACTGTTTGGAGCTTTTCTATGAAATAGCTCCCACTTCAAGGGTGAATACGTATCCTGACGTGGATTTTCTATCATCTTTCTGCCCCGCAAAATCTGCGTCTAAATACCCTTTTATCTCTAGGGACTCACTGCTCCTGTATATTAGCATGTAGTCCTTCATGCCTTGTGCATAATGCAATGCTTACTTTACCATCTTCCAGTGCTCTATGCCTGGATTCTCTTGATATCTACCGAGTACCCCGGTGATAAAAGCTAAGTTAGGGCGAGTGCACACTTGTGCATACTATAAGCTGCCAACTGCCGAAGCATATGGTACTGCTTTCATTTCATCGATCTCGTACTGGTTCTTGGGACATTGGAATTTCCCCAAACTATCACCCTTAACTATAGGAGCAAATATGCATGTGAGTAAAGGGCGATAGTCCTAAGACTCCATTGTTTCTATCTCGGTGAATTTCTATGCCCAAAACATATGATGCTTCACCAAGATCTGTTATGTCAAAATTCGAGGATAAGAACTTCTTTGTTTCTTGTAGCAGACTAACATCACTGCTAGCAAGCAGAATATCATCCACATACAAGATTAGGAAAATATATTTCCCATTTTTAAACCTTGCATAAATGCATTTATCCTCAATATTTTCTTTAAATCCAAAACTTTTAATCATTTGATTAAACTTTAGATCCATAAATCTATTTCTTCATGTGGCATCCCATATTTTCCTTTCCTTCCATGATAAAACCCTTGGGATGTTTCATGTAGACATGTTCCTTTAAATCACCATTCAGAAATGTCGTCTTAACATCCATTTGATGTAATTCTAAATCAAAATGAGCAACTAATGCCATTATGATTCTGAAGGAATCCTTACATGAGACTGGAGAAAATGTATCATTGTAATCTATCCCTTCTCTTTATGTAAATCCTTTTGCCACGAGTCGTGCTTTATACTTTTATACATTCCCTTTAGAGTCATACTTAATTTTGTAGACCCATTTACATCCTACTGTTTTGGCTCCTTTAAGAATTTCCTCTAAGTCCCAAACATCTTTGAACTCATCGATTTCATTTCATCTTCCATTTCCTTCATCCACATCGATGAATGAGGGCTTCTCATGGATTCTTCATATGAGGTGGGATCTTTTTCCATATGAACCATTTCTGTGTTATAAACTTTAAAGTCAGTAGAAATAGCTGACTTTCTTGGTCTTGTAGACCTTCTCAGGGCCTCAGTTTCTGGCACATTTTGTGCCTCAACTTCTGGCACTTCTTCTAACATTTGGTGTTGCACCTCCCTTTGTAGGATCGAAAGTATGTCTAGAGGGGGGTGATTAGACTACTTGACCAAATAAAAATCTACCCTTTTCCCAATTTTAGTTCTTGGCAGATTTTAGAAACTTAGCACAAGTCAAGCAATCAACCTACACATGCAATTCTAAGAGTATAGCAGCGGAATGTAAAACAATTGCATATGAAGGTTAAGGGGAGGAGTTTGAGAAGGCAAACACACGAAGGGTAGCGGCTGCGCGAGTCCACGGAGGGCTCAGCACATGAAAGGTCCACGAAGGAGCAACCTTGTCTATCCCACCATGGTCGTCGCCCACGAAGGACTTGCCTCACTAGGGTAGATCTTCACGAAGTAGGCGATCTCCTTGCCCTTACAAACTCCTTGTTTCAACTCCACAATCTTGTCGGAGGCTCCCAACTGACACCTAGCCAATCTAGGTGACACCACTCTCCAAGAAGTAACAAATATGTGTGTTGATGATGAACTCCTTGCTCTTGTGCTTCAAATGATAGTCTCCCCAACACTCAACTCTCTCTCACAGGATTTGGATTTCGTGGAAAGAATATTTGAGTGGAAAGCAACTGAAGGCTAGAGATCAAGATTCATATGGTAGGAATGGAATATCTTGACCTCAATACAAGTGTAGGTGGTTCATTCTCAGAAAATGTAAGTTGGAAGTGTAGGCATGTTCCGATGGCTCGCTCCACGAATGAAGAGTGGGTGGAGGGGTATATATAGCCTCCACACAAAATCTAACCGTTACACACAACTTACCAATCTCGGTGGGACCGAATCGTGAAACTCGGTCGGACCGATTTAGCAAATAAAGTGACCGTTAGGATTTTCGATGGGACCGACATGTCAACTCGGTGGGACCGATATGGTTAGGGTTAGGGCATAACGTAGTCTTGGTGAGACTGATTACACAAACTCGGTGGGACCGATTTTGGTAATAAGCTAACCAGAGAGTTGGCCAGGCAAACTCGGTGGGACTGATTCGCTCATCTCGGTGAGACTGAAACATTATGAAAGGGAAACAGAGAGTTTGCATTGCAATCTCGGTGGGACTGATCGCTCATCTCGGTTGGACCAAACGTTACGAAGGGAAACAGAGAGATTACAATCCCATCTCGGTGAAACCGAGATCCCTATCCGTGAGACCGAAAATACTAGGGTTCGTGGCAGTGGCTATGACATCTGAACTCGATGGCGCCGGATTGAAAAAATCGGTGGGGCCGAGTTTTACTTTTGGTTTGGGTCATATGTGGATGTGAGAAAGTAGTTGAGGGCTTTGGAGCATATCACTAATCATTTTGAGCAAGCAAGCCATTAAGCAACACCTCACCCCTCCTTGATAGTATTGGCTTTTCCTATAGACCCATTGTGATCCTGGATCACTAAAATAGAAAATGTAGAGTCTTGCTTTGAGATTGAGCCAATCCTTTTGTCCTTAGCATTTTTAGGGATCCACTTTTCTCATCCATGCCATGCCAATCATTGAGCTTTCCTGAAATATTTATCTTGAAATAGCATTAGCTCAATGAGCTATATGTTGTTAGGAATTACCAAAACCACCCAGGGATAGTTGCTCTTTCACCCTTTCATGCTCAACAACGGGTTCAGCCTGCTCCTGACGGACAGGTTACGGGTCTACTGCCATAGTTGTCATGGGTGGAGTTGCAACTGGTAGTGAGAAAAATGGCTCCAGAATCATCGGATTAGGTGCATGCACCCTCTTCTCCTCAAGATCAATTTTCCAAGCTACCAAGACCCCCCATCATTTCGTCCTTTAAGAAGACTGCATGTCTCGTTTCTACAAACTTTGTATATCTGTCTGGGCAGTAGAAACAAAAACCCTTTGATCTGTTTGGATAGCCAATGAAGTGGCAACTTACTGTTTTGGGATCTAACTTTGCAATGTTTGGATTAAACATTTTGGCCTCAGCAGGGCACCCCTACACCCTGAAGTGTTGTAGGGAGGGCACCCTTCCTGTACATAGCTCATACGGTGTTTTGTGCACCGACTTGCTTGGTACTCTACTGAGAATGTGAATGGCGGTTTTAAGCGCCTCCATCCATAATCCCAATGGCAAATTGGAATAACTCATCATGATGCGCACCATATGAATAATTGTACGATTGCGCCTTTCAGCTACTCCATTTTTCTGAGGCTCGCCCGACATTAAATACTAGGCTACTATGCCTGTCTCATGCAAGAACTTTGCAAAAGGTCCAGGGACTTAGCCATATGGAGTGTGCCGACCGTAGTACTCTCCCCCACGGTCGGACCTGACTATCTTTATTCTTTGATCATGTTGATTTTCAACTTCAGCTTTGAATATTTTAAATTTATCCAATGCTTCAAATCTTTCTTTGATTGGATAAATATATCCATAGCGAGAGTAATCATTTGTGAATGTTATGAACAAGTCAAATCCATCCACGCTTTTCACCAGAAATGGTCCACAAATGTCAGTGTGAATGATTTCCAGTGTGCCTCGGCTATTGATTGCACCTTTTTGATATGTTTTATATACTTTCCTTTAATGCCATCTATGCATTGTTCTAAGTCTGGGAATTCTAAAGGAGGAAGAATTTGACTTTTGACTGATCTTTCTATTCTCCCCTTGGAAATATGGCCCAAGCGACAGTGCCATAATTTCGATGAGTCGAGTGTTCTCTTTCTTTTCTTTTGTTCTTTATTCGACGCGGAAACATGTTCATTCACATTGAATACAGAATGCACTTTTTCACGAAGTGATAGCAAATAAAGCTCATCGTGCAGTAAAGCCTCACCCACATAAGCATTATTATACCATATGGCACACTTGCCATGTCCAAAATACCATTCATAATTATCTTTATCTAAACATGAAGCGCTAATTAAGTTTCTATTACATGAAGGAACATAAATGACATCTCTAAGTAGAAGCTTGAATCCATCAGCTAACTCCAAGGAGATGTCGCCAACAGCTTCAACTTCTGCTTGAATTCCATTTGCTACTTCAATGCCTCTTTCTCTTCTTAGCGTAGTCCGGGTCGAATGGAATCCCTGTAAACAATTTGCAACATGAACAGTTGCTCCTGAGTCAATTCACCAAGTAGATGTCGAAAACTGTGTGTACAAGGATTCATTAACTAAGGAAACAATGTTGTTACCTTGCTTTGCCATTAAGGACTTCAGCCAAACAACGCACTCTTTCTTGTAATGCCCTTTCTACTTGCAGTGGAGACAAGTGTCTTTGTCCACTAAGACATGATGTTGCCGATGCTGATGCTGATAGGGAGCTTTTCCATGCTTTGAAGGAGAAATTTTGCTGTTTTGATTGTAATTCCTTTTCCTTTGATCCTTCACATAGTTGAGTGAACCACCATGTGAGGCTTTGAGTCTGTCCTCTTTTTGGACACACATTGCTATTGCCTTTTCAATGTCCCATGTTCCAGGTGACATATTGTAGTTTACAACAAAAGTTTCAAACTCCTTTGGCAGTGAAGCCATGACCAGGTGGACTAGGAGCTTTGGTTTGATCTCCAGATCCTCATCCATGGGCTTTAGCTTTGTCACTCTTCTGTCACCAGTTGTTTTAACACCTGGGTGGCATATATCTTTGAAGAGCCAGTGAACTGGCTCTTTATCTTTGCAAACAACTCCTATGCGGAAGTGCAATCTGCAATGGTGCCCACAATAGTGCTCTCGATTGTATTCTTTATAAATGACATGCACTTTTTGTTTGCATTGAGCCATTTTTGGTTTTCTGTGATGTATGACATCTCCAAAGTAGCATAGTCCCCCCTCTTTTTAGACCACGCACCATCATCATCAGTGGCCTCTCTTACTGGCTCTGCAGGTCTGACCGGTTGTGGTTCATCCACAACCCAGTCCAGATCAGCACAAACAAATGCCAGTTCTACTTTCTTCCTCCACTCAGTGTGATTTTCACCTCTGAGTGTCGGCACTTCTTTTAGGCAACTCATCAGGTGAAAGCCTCCTGAAATCACAATTTAAGTGACATCAGTATAACAATCATATGCATTAATCTAACGTTGGTCAAATTAAACATACAATTGTCTATGCAATTAAATCTATATTACCGTTGGGTGAAATATTAGAAATAAATGCACCTTTAAATTTCAATAATAAAACATGATCATGTTATTAACAATGTTGGTCATAAAAAATAACATAATCATATTAATTTTAATAATCAATTTAACATGCTCTTAAAAACATAATTCTATCTAAACTTTTATTTTCTTTGTAAAAGTGCACTATTAATTATTTACGTAGCAGAAAAACGTGAATAAAAATTCATGAACTTTTTACTTTTTACAGAAACTTTTCTTTTTCTGAAAATTTTCTATTTTCATTTTCAGAATTTTTTTCCTGTTTACTATTCTATTTTCTGAACAAATTTTCGTTCGATTATTTTGAACAGAAAAATATATTGTAATTTGCCCAAAACTGGGCAGAAAACTATTAAAAATGAAAGAAAATTTGCAGCTCAGCTACAGCCTTGGCCTGACGCGCGAGGCAAAAACCCGGCCCACGGCCTATGAGGCACGCGCTGCGGCCAGCCTCGCCCCTTTCGGCCCGATGGCCCAGGAGAGCACAGCCCAACTGCCGCCTTTGTTACAGCCCATAAGGCCCGCTCCGTGTTAGGGTTTCGACCTGAGCCGTCCATGGCGATCCGACGGTCACCCGCGGCTTTCGCTCGATCAAAACTACCCAGCGCCCGCAGGAGGGGAAAGCCTAGTTCATTCTCCCCTCGCATGCCATTCATCTCTCTCGCGCCGCTCTGTGCCCGCCGCTCTCATCGACTCTCCCTCCGGGAGCGACTGTAGCCACTGGCTGCGGGCAGTTCGGCCACCGGCGACGGGGTCAAAGACCACCGCGCCGCGCGTGCCTCGTGCCCGCTTCTCCTCTCTGCGCATGCCGCGGGGAAGGGCCATGCCGGCCGCTCGGCTGCTGCGTCGTGCCGATCACCGACGACGGCGTCGACGGCCACCACGCCGCGCCACGGGAGCTGCCTTTTCCCTTTCCCCTCCCTTTCTCTGTTCCTTTATTCCATCCACCAACCTCCTTCTACTTGAGAGAGAGATCAGAGATATGTGGCACAACCTTTCTCAAAACACCGCGGCGGCGTCCGTTGCCATCCCGTTCGCCGGTGGCGCGTTCCCCTTGTGTTGAGCGCGCCACCGTCGAGCGGTTTGGCGAGTGACGTCCCTTGCCCCTCTCGGGGTGGTGTTCTTTCGCAGTAGCAACAGAGAAAGATGCGATTCGGGATCGAGAGGAACGGCGGGCCGTGAAGGCGACGCTACTTTCTCTGTTGATGAATTTTCTTTGCCCTGTCAGGGTTCTCTCGGGAGGGGGGCTGTTTTATTTCTCTGTTTTTCCTTTGTACCGAAATCAATCTAGATCCTAGCATGTCTGATACCATTGATAGACTCTTGGATCACTAGGCTAGATTAGATCCTGGTGAACCTACCTTCTACTGGTGCTGACGAGCTCGAGTCGGAGGCCATCATGGAGAGGGCGATGGTGGCGATGGCAGAGGGATGGCAGCGCTGGTGTGCTTCCCGTGAGCACCGCGCTTACCCTAGATCGGTAGGGAGTGTTTGGTGGGGTTTGTGGTAGCGATTAACCTCGTAAGTCATGCCCCGGCCCCCACCTCTATTTATATAGCACGGATCATAAGGGCCCACCAATCATGGTTTGGTTCGGTGCCCCCAATCAGGGCGCGATGCAAGGGCCCGTTTGACCCGTTGGGCTCGAACGGGAGAGAGATCAACCTAACAGAAACCTCAAGAACGATTACACAGTAAATCAACTCCAGTACTTCTCAAACGAACAAATGAGCTCATGTGTTCACATTTAAAAAAATGTGCTGATATTCTTCTGTCCTTGAATTTTACCTTTGCTTTTTGGAAAGGATATATACTTCCAAGACAACTCAATGTGTATGCTCCCAAGATAGAACCAACAAAAAGAGTACTAGAACATGAATGTCACCGTTGGATAGTGATATATAGTCCCCCTTGATAAACATTAAAAAACAACACTTTTCATATATGTTGTTGTTGCATAAATTCTGTGCCTCAGCCAGTAGTTCTCTAAGTAAAAAGCGGTTTAAGTTCTTTACGTGCTAGTTGCAAAGCAATAAACACAACTTGGTACCTGATTCATAACAAGGTTGACTAAATTCAGTGTTGTTAGCTAGCTAACTGTTGTAAAATCAAATGCAATTGTTGTTTTATGGCGATTATTAGTAAAAATAATACTATTTGCATATTAGTAAAGATATTTGATTCAAAACTTTGTGCTAACTGAACGGTAGTATAACCCCCAATCAAGTAACATACCTAATATAGCATTTTGTGACATACATCCAAGAAGGATGTGCCAACTGTCCCCATTATTTTGCACTGATGCACAAGCGCATGAGATGTTCCTCCCAATAAACATCCTCACAATGGTACCCTAGCAGTCTTAATGGTGTTCCTAAACCAGATTAACTTAGAGAATCTACATAGGCCAATTTACATCACATCCATGTTGGAAGATCAATTCAACAAACAGTAACATTTTACAAGACAAGTAGAAGTGGCTATATATATAGCAAATACTTACGTCCAGGCCACCAGAATCACTATGGGATGTTACAAATAAAATGGACGTGATAGAGACTCCACTAACCATTGGGGAATTCTGTGCTCACCTACTTTGTTCAGTACTCCATGAGCTGCCTCTGCTTGGACTTGAGCTCCTCTGATGGCTTGAGGGATCCAGAAAGAGAGAAAATGAGAAAGCAAGATCAATGTCAATGTGTCGATGCCATGGTGATCTTTGATCCATCCTTTTGCACATTTTGACTCGCAAGTGCAGTAACAATTTGATCACTAAAATATTCTGCAGAGAAAAAAATTAACATGATCGGTGAAGCAAAATTTCTTGTGTAAATCAAACATGATAATAGTATTGCACTCAATTTCATGATCAATTGAAAATATAAATAGTTAGTGTGATATCCAGTACCTCACTTTGGCTGCTTGCAAATTACATATGGAGTTGCAACAACTCAGTCGTAAACAACGTCATGGCCTAACATATTCGTATGTACTGCTATGCTTAATTAAAACTAATTTTTTAAAGGATTCTAGACTTACCTGGAAGCCAAATCCATGCTAAATCAATTCAAGAGATCAATCAAGAACTGCCTCTGCACGAGAAAAATCCAAAAGTAGCAACATCTTGAGCTTGCAATCAGTGGAAGATTAAAATGCTGCAAATCATCCAAATATTCAATGATCGTGGAATTGGAACTGTGGCGCTTCATTGCATACTATATCCACACAATTAGCTACTTTTAAAACCAAGATCTGACCATTGAGTAGTTTTATGTACTGGATCTTCCTTGAAATAATGCAACAAAGAATGTACGACAAAGCTATCTAGCCTTCAACATAGCATCAAAGATGTACGAGCCTGCTAACTTGTACATAAAATTCATGGACTATTTAACAAGTTTCATTACAGTCACTCGCAGGTCTCAAGGCACAACAATTTGATTACACAATATCAGTTCAGGACCTCTTGTATAATCTCAGATTGGAAACAGCAGGCATTCTTGCCCACCAGCGAGAGCAATTGCCCGTCATGCCACGGCCGGTGTTTGGGATGGGCTCTGTTCTGCAGATCATGATGGCGTACCTAGAGGGGGAGGGGTCTGTTCGCCGGCAGATGTCGGAGACTGGGAGTGGAGCACCGTACCCATCGCCATAGATGATGTGAACAATCGGCGGCATCATCACCATCGTCGTGGTGGAGCAGAGAGGGGAGGTAGAGGAGTGGTCGAATATTAAGGCTGGGGAGGACGTCGAGCCTTGATGTTTGGATCGATCCGCCGCCCGCCATGTTTGTCACCCAGCATGGGGATCGGATGGAGAGGCGGACGAACAGAGAATAGGAAGGGGAAACCTGTGGCGTGGGTGAGAAAAAGGAGATTGGGTGGGAAGTAAATGCTCGATGACCGTCCGTCCAAGATCAGTTGTTCCTTCATGCAAGCGAACGAGATGGCCTCGATTTGGTTTCGGGAGTAGCTGGCCGTCGGACAGTCGGCCAAAGAGCAGCCCCAGTTCGACAGGAGCAGTATCAGACGGCCCGCAATGATAAGTAATGAAATCTGATGACCACAAACACGAATCGATGAGAGGGCTCACTTTAGGTGCGGTTATACTGTCCTTAATCTACATGTCCATGTTTACACTGTTTTCTCCTTAACCCGCATGTTTAAACTATTCTATAAACATGGCGATGATTCCTAGATATGAATATGATAAGATTGAGAACTAAAAAATCAAATAGGACAACTAAGGAGATAAATCAGGATTTCTTCCTGTGTGCTCCATGATTAAGATAATTTGATAATTCTTTTGCAAGGAAGTTAACAGAACTTAAAGTATGTCTGCCAAAATGATTGGTTGCTATTGAAAACGAAGCAATTAACAAACCACAATAAATTTAGTACAAGTTTTAGGGTGGTTGGCATTTTTTGAGCCGTCCGTTGTTCTCGATTTAACGACAGATAAATAGATAGTCCTAGATAGTACTGGAAAGAAAGTACTTGATAGTACAAGAAACCATCGGGTCAGTACTCAGATTAATATGGGGTCGCTTCTTACTTGAAGAGTACATTAGTAATAGGTTGATTATGATTTGATCCAGCCACTGCGCCGCGCCGCTCTCGTTCAATCCTAAACTGCCGTTGCACGCTCCTCTCCCTCTTCTCCATTGCAAAACCACGCCCTCTCCTCTCCCTTTTTTCCATTGCAAACCCACCGTCTCTCCTCTCCTCTTCCAAATCCAACATCGCTCCTCTCAGAAGATCGATGGAGGGGATGCATGTAACGCCTAATATGCCACCCTATCCTCAAGGAAGTCAAAGGTCCCACCAAGGATATAAGCGCATATTGAAGACGCTTTACAAGGTGGATATCATTATATTGTACCATTGCATAATAGATGGGGATACATACAAAAGGCATACAATGCCACATGAATACAACATCATACATAAGGGCAACATCCGACTACAGATGAAACACAAACAGAAATTCAAACGACATCCACCCTGCTAGCCCAGGCTGCCGACCAGGAACGTATCCCTCAATCGAAGAAGAAGGAAAATAAGAACTGCAAAACAAGTAAACACCGCTCTCACATCATGATCATCGCATTGCCTGTACCTGCAAATGTTGTTATAGTAATCTATGAGCCACAAGGACTCAGCAATCTCATTACCATGGGTATCAAGACTAGCAAAGCTTAATAGGCATGGAATGGATAAGTGGTGAGGTTGCAACAAGCGACTAAGCATTGAATGGTGGCTAAATTACGAGTACAAGACTAAGGTGAGAAACTACGCAAACGGTCGCAAACTAGTAATGATCAAGAAGTGATCCTGAACTACTTACGAGTCAAACATAACCCAACAGTGTTCTCTTCCCGAACCTCGTTGAAAAGAGACAATCATGGTTACACACGCGGTTGGTGTATTTTATTTCTGATCTGGTGTCAAGTTCTCTACAACCGGATATTAAAAACTCCAATCTTTCACATAACCGCGGGCACGTCTTTCGAAAGTTTAAACCCTGCAAGGGTGTCCCAATTTAACCCAAGACAAGCTCTCACGATCAATGGAGAAAAATCCTCCTCTCGGAACAACCCAACCAAACTCGGAATCCCGGTTCACAAAACATTTCGACAAAGGTAAAATAAAACCAGCAGGACCGCCCGATGCACCGACCTAGCCTGATAGGAGTCGCACGTATCTCGTTGTCAAGGTACACCGGATGGGACAAGCTACGAGTAAAACCAGACCTCGAGTTTCCCCGTGGAGGCCCCGCAGGCCGCAAGTTTGGGACCAACACCATAAGCACTGCCCCACAGTATTATGTTGAAGTAAGGAACCTCGAGGACGCGACCCCATATGCCAATTAATTAATTAATTCAAAATTATTATGTTGGCAAATATTAAAATGAATGTTGGGTCTTGCTGGAAGATTTTTATTCAAAGCGAACTGTCAAGGGGGGCCCATAAACCCCAACCGTGTAAGAAACGCAAAATCAAGGAACATAACACCGGTATGATGGAAACTAGGGTGGCAAGAGTGGAACAAAACACCAGGTGTCGTGTGCTATGTCTTGAGCTTGCGTTGGTTTTCCTTGAAGATGAAAGGGTGATGCAGCACAGTAGCGTAAGTATTTCCCTCAGTTTTTGAGAACCAAGGTATCAATCCAGTAGGAGGATCCTCACAAGTCCCACACACCTATACAAACAAACAAAGAACTCACAACGAACGCGATAAAGGGGTTGTCAATCCCTTCACGGCCACTTGCGAAAGTGAGATCCGATAGAGATGATATGACAAGATAAATATATTTTTGGTATTTTGTGATATAGATTGGAAAAGTAAAGATGCAAATAAAAGTAGATTGAAATCTTATATGATAAAAGATAGAACTAGGGGCCATAGGTTTCTCTAGTGGTTTCTCTCAAGATAGCATAAGTATTATGGTGGGTGAACAAATTACTGTCGAGCAATTGATAGAAAATCGAATAATTATGAGATTATCTAGGCATGATCATGTATATAGGCATCACGTCTGTGACAAGTAGACCGACTCCTGCCTGAATCTACTACTATTACTCCACACATCGACCGCTATCCAGCATGCATCTAGAGTATTAAGTTCATAAGAACAGAGTAACACATTAAGAAAGATGACATGATTTAGAGGGATAAACTCATGCAATATGATATAAACCCCATCTTTTTAGCCTCCATGGCAACAATACAATACATGCCTTGCTGCCCTGCTGTCACTCGGAAAGGACACCGCAAGATTGAACCCAAAGCTAAGAACTTCTCCCATTGCAACAAAGATCAATCTAGTAGGCCAAACCAAAACGATAATTCGAAGAGACTTGCTAAGATATCTTAATCATACATAAAAGAATTCAGAGGAGATTCAAATATTTCTCATATATAAACTTGATCATAAACCCACAATTCATCGGATCTCGACAAACACACCGCAAAAAGAGTTACATCGAATAGATCTCCAAGAAGAGGAAGGAGAACTTTGTATTGAGAAACAAAAAGAAATAAGAAGGCATCTAGCTAATAACTATGGACCCGAAGGTCTATGGTAAACTACTCAACTCATCAGAGAGGCCTTGGAGTTGATGTAGAGGCCTTCCGTGGTGGATTCCCCCTCCGGCAGAGCGCCGACGACGGCTCCAAGATAGGATATCACGGATACAGAAGGTTACGGTGGTGGAAATAGCTTTTCGTCATCTCCTTTGATGGTTTCGGGGTACATGGGTATATATAGGAGGAAGAAGTACGTCGGTGGATGCCCGAGGCGCCCAGGAGACAAGGGGGCGCGCCCAGTAGGGGGGAGGCGCCCTCCACCCTTGTGGCCGCCTCGGGAGCTTCTTGACTTGCACTCCAAGTCCTCTGGATCACGTTCGTTCCAAAAATCACGCTCCCGAAGGTTTCATTCCGTTTGGACTCCTTTTGATATTCTTTTTCTTTGAAACACTGAAATAGGCAAAAAAAACAGCAATACGGGCTGGGGCTCCGGTTAATAGGTTAGTCCCAAAAATGATATAAAAGTGTAAAGTAAAGCCCATAAACATCCAAAACAGGTAATATAATAGCATGGAACAATCAAATATTGTAGATACATTGGAGACGTATCAAGCATCCACAAGCTTAATTCCTGCTTGTCCTCGAGTAGGTAAATGATAAAAACAGATTTTTTGATGTTGAATGCTACCTAGCATATTTCGCAATGTATTTCTCTTTATTGTGGCATGAATGTTCAGATCCAAATGATTCAAAATAAAAGATCATATTGATATAAGAAATAGTAATACTTCAAGCATACTAATCAAAGCAATCATGTCTTCTCAAAATAACATGGCTAAAGAAAGTTCATCCCTACAAAATTATATAGTTAGGCTATGCTTCATTTTTGTCACACAAAAATGCTCCCATCTTATACACCCCCGATGACAAGCCAAGCAATTGTTTCGTACTTAAATAATCTCAAACTTTTTCAACTTTCACGCAATACATGAGCGTGAGACATGGATATAGCACTATGGGTGGAATAGAGTATAATGATGGGAATTGTGTGGAGAAGACAAAAAAGAGAAAGTCTCATATTAACGAGGATAATCAACGGGCTATGGATATGCCCATCAATTGAGGTCAACATTAGGAGTAGGGATTGCCATGCAACGGATGCACTAGAGCTATAAATGTATGAAAGCTCAACAAAGAAACTAGTGGGTGTTCATCCAACCTGCTTGCTCATGAAGACCTAGGGCATTTGAGGAAGCCCATCATAGGAATATACAAGCCAAGTTCTATAATGAAAAATTCCCACTAGTATATGAAAGAGACAACAAATGAGACTCTATATATGAAGAATATGCTGCTACTTTGAAGCACAAGTGTGGAAAAAGAGATAGTAACATTGCCCTTTTTTTCTTTTTTTTTCTTTTTTTTCTTCGGCCTTTTTTTGGCATTTCTTTTTTTTCTTATTCTTTCTTTAGGGACAATGCTCTAATAATGATGATCATCACACTTCTATATATTTACAACTCATGAATTACAACTCGAAACTGGAACAAGATATAACTCTATATGAATGCCTCCAGCGGTATACCTGGATGGGCAATGAATCAAGAGTGACATGTATGAAAATTTATGCATGGTGGCTTTGCCACAAATACGATGTCAACTACATGATCATGCAAGGCAATATGACAATAGTAATGTATGTCATGATGATGATGAACGGAATGGTGGAAAGTTGCATGGCAATATATCTCGGAATGGCTATGGAAATGCCATAAATAGGTAGGTATGGTGGCTGTTTTGAGGAAGATATAAGGAGGTTTATGTGTGATAGAGCATATCATATCACGGGGTTTGGATGCACCGGTGAAGTTTGCACCAACTCTCAAGGTGAGAAAGGGCAATGCAAGGTACCGAAGAGGCTAGCAATGATGGAAAGGTAAAAGTGCGTATAATCCATGGACTCAACATTAATCAAAAGAATTCATATACTTATTGCAAAAAATTTGAAGTCATGAAAAACCAAGCACTACGCGCATGCTCCTAGAGGGATAGATTGGTAGGAAAAGACCATCGCTCGTCGCCGACCGCCACTCATAAGGATGCACAAACCAGGTACACTTCATGTTTCAAATTTGTTACACAACTTTAACCATACGTGCATGCTACGGGACTTGCTAAATTCAACACAAGCATTCTTTAAATTCATAATCACCCAACTGGCATGACTTTAATATCACTACCTCCATATCTCAAAACAATTATCAAGTATCAAATTGATCATAGCATCCAATTCACTTCCTATGATAGTTCTTATTATACCCAACTTAGATGCTCATCATTCTAGGACCAATTTATAACCATAGCAAATACCATGCTGTTCTAAAAGACTCTCAAAATAATATAAGTGAAGCATGAGAGATCAACAATTTCTTCAAAATGAATCCACCGCCTTGCTCTAAAAGATATAAGTGCACCACTAGAGCAAAAATTATCTAGCTCAAAAGATATAAGTGAAGCACATAGAGTATTCTAATAAATTTCAATCAAGTAGGCTTCTCCCAAAAGGTGTGTTACAGCAAGGATTATTGTGGTAAACTAAAAAGAAAAAACTAATATAATACACGACGCTCCAAGCAAAACACATATCATGCGGCAAATAAAAATATAGCTTCAAGTAAAGTTACCAATGAACGATGACGAAAGAGGGGATGCCTTCCCGGGGCATCCCCAAGCTTAGGCTTTTGGCTATTCTTGAATATCCTCGGGTTACATGGGAATCCCCAAGCTTAGGTTTTTGCCACTCCTTATTCCATAGTCCATCAAATCTTTACCCAAAACATGAAAACTTCACAACACAAAACTCAACAGGAAATTTCATAAGCTCCGTTAGTGAAAGAAAACAAAACCACCACATAAGTTACAGTAATGAACTCATTCTTTATTTATATTAGTGTCAAACCTACTGTATTCCAAGTTCTCTAAGGTTCATACCACTTAATACTCTCCATAGATGCATCAAAATAAGCAAACAACACTCGAAAAACAGAATCTGTCAAAAACAAAATAGTCTGTAGCAATCTGTAACTAACACAAACTTCTGGAACTTTAAAAATCCTACCAAAATAGTACGTCCTAAACAATTTGTTTATTGAACATCATCAACAAGAATCAATGCAAAATCTCGTTCCTGTGATTTATTGAATTTTTTCTTGTGAGTGCAATGTTTCTGTTTTTCAGCAGAATCAAATCAACTATCATCATAGGTTATCCTATAGGTTCTACTTGGCACAAACACTAATTAATACATGAAAAAACATCTAAACATAAAGTAGATCCAAAATTTATTACTAATAAGGAACAAAAACAAAAAACACAAAGAAAATTGGGTTGCCTCCCAACTAGCGCTATTTTTTAGCGCTCCTAGCCAGGCATAAAAGCGAAGATAGATCTAAGTAGTGCCATATTTGGCACTTGATTCCTCAATAGAGCACTTATAATCTTTAGGGGTTTCTCCCTTCTTAGCAATGATTAAACTTTTAGGCAAAAATTCAAGAAATTTATTTGTAGAAAAAAGGTTCCTTACCGATAGAGAGACGATAGGGATGAACACATATGGATTTGAGATCTGCGTCTTCCTTACTAGAAGATTCACCCTTATTTTTAGGAACGTAAATAAACTTGGCAGTTTTGGTCGGGGTTTTTGGAGTGTTTTTCATGGAAGAAAACGCGGAACCTAAGTTAGTAATGATATCCTCAAGTTTAGTGATTCTTGCAGAATCTAGATCTATTTTTTCATTAACTATAAGTTCTTTCTCTTTAAGATTTTTCAAAGTAACTCCAACCCTAGATCCGTATTGGGTAATCCGATTATGAATCTTTTTATCCAAATTTTCTATTAACTCAACAGTGGCAATTTTATTTTCAATAATCTCAAGCCGTTGCATCACATGTTCTAAAGTTAAAACAGTTCCATTAACCAAGAGAGGTGGTGGGCCAAACAAATCTAACATAGAATTATAAGCATCAAACGTATGGCTACTCAAGAAATCCCGTCCAGTAACGGTATCAAGAACGCATCTATTCCAAGGAGTAATGCCTACATAAAAATTGTGAAGAAGAACGGAAGTACAAAGCTTCCTAGTGGATTTATTTTGAGCATTGCAAATTCTATGCCAAGCATCTTTTAAATTTTCTCCCTCCCTTTGCTTAAAATTGAGAATTTCATGTTCGGGAGTGATAACACGGATAGGAGGACTAGCCATAATGACAAGGTAAACAATCTAACACACGAGCAAATAGAAAAAGGCAAGCGAAAGAGAGAGGAGAAGAAGGCAAGCGGAAAAGAAAGGAGATTGGGAAAGAGAGGGCGAATAAAACGGCAAGGGTGAAGTGGGGGAGAGGAAAACAAGAGGCAAATGGCAAATAATGTAAATGCGAGGGAGATGAGTTTGTGATGGGTACTTGGTATGTCATGACTTGAGCGAAGACCTCCCCGGCAACAGCGCCAGAAATCCTTCTTGCTACGTCTTGAGCTTGTGTTGGTTTTCCTTGAAGAGGAAAGGGTGATGCAGCACAGTAGCGTAAGTATTTTCCTTCAGTTTTTGAGAACCAAGGTATCAATCCAGTAGGAGGCTCCTCACAAGTCCCACAGACCTACACAAATCAACAAAGAACTCGCAACCAACACGATAAAGGGGTTGTCAATCCCTTCACGGCCACTTGCGAAAGTGAGATCTGATGGAGATACTATGATAAGATAAATATATTTTTGGTATTTTATAATGTAGATGCAAAAAATAAAGATGCAAATAAAAGATAGGCCCGGGTGCCATAGGTTTCACTAGAGGCTTCTGTCAGGATAGCATACGTATTACGGTGGGTGAACAAATTGTGGGGACCGATTCTCCGGTTATTAATTTCCAGAAAAATGGCCCTTGTGCTCACCAGCCCCAGGATAACTGTTAGCTGATGAGGCACCAACTTGATACAGAAATTCCAAGCAAAATACAAAATATGTAGTACAAGACCATTCTGGCCTGTGAGTACAACAAAAGGTTTCTAATGGTTGATGGAGGAAGCGGTTTGTGGTTCATCAGTGTCTATGGGACTCTAATTCCCACAGGAACAGCTGACCAGGTTAACTCCTATCTTCGTGAGGCTGCTATCCCATTGCTTAAGTTCCGGGACTGTCGGCATGGTCGCTCCTCTCCGCGCAAGAAAAATCTGGCCAAGACAATAGCCAGGGACAAGCCAGTGAGTACTTTGAATGTACTCGCAAACATTATGAACACAGGCATAATATGACAATGATGTGCTAAAAAATCTTATATGATCATGACGTCAGTCACAACTGATAAATAAAACTCTGATGCATACGAGCATATTAATTATGAATATGTAATAACATAGCAATATAAAGGAAATTTGAAATAAACAGCAAACATGCCACAGTCGGGCGTCTGAGCAACACCACATAAAGGGCTTGAAGAGAAATGCCACAGTCGGGCGTCTGAGCGACACCACATAAAGGGCTTTTAAAGGAAATGCCACAGTCGGGCGTCTGAGCGACACCACATAAAGGGCTTTAAAAGATATGCCACAGTCGGGCGTCTGAGCGACGCCACATAAAGGCTTTAAAAGGAATGCCACAGTCGGGCGTCTGAGTGACACCACATAAAGGGCTTTAAAAGAAATGCCACAGTCGGGCGTCTGAGCGACACCACATAAAGGGCTTTAAAAGAAATGCCACAGTCGGGCGTCTGAGCGACACCACATAAAGGGCTTTAAAAAAAATGCCACAGTCAGGCATCTGAGCGACACCACATAAAGGGCTTGAAAAGAAATGCCACAGTCGGGCGTCTGAGCGACACCACATAAAGGGCTTTTAAAAAAACAATCATAGTGAATATACCGGAGGTAGAACCATCCCAGGGATACTCGATAATAATAATAACAACACGGGTTAGTCAACAATAATAATAATCATAATTATCACAAGTCACAGGTAGTAATTCCAGTTCTGGTTTAACAATTTCACCTCCGAAGACCGACACTAAGACCGACACTTGACCCATCCCAGACAGTAGTCCTTAACCATGGACACGGCTATTCGAATAGGTTTAATCTCTGCAGAGGGTGTACTCTTTACCCACGAGTGACGGAATTCCATTAGTCCATCGGGACTAATTCCGTCTACGGTCTTTTTGTTGAAAACAGACCTAAGTTACACACACCAGCTTAACTCACATGTGTCTGGAATCACCCACCACACCTGTCAAGCAAAACTCTAAGTGGGGAGGCTACAACCTCGACATAACATGGGATCACAAAATTTATACCGTGTGCAAAAACTGGGGAAGCTACCCCCTTTGGCTACAACCGAAACACCCATGCTCCCGGACCCGGTGGCCTGACTACCGGATGCCTCCAGTATCTTCCACCACGGCCTCTCTGTACGGTGTGTGCTAGGAAAGGGGGTTGACAACTTACTGAACCGTACCCTACTTATTGTAGAGACGAGTGGTAGTACGAAGCAAGTATGGGGGTTATTGGCACAAGCTCGATCTACGGTCGACTCAGGAGGTTGTAATATTTCTTGCATGATTAGCATAACAATGCATATACTTCAAACACAGATAGAAACATCTCGCGACATACCCCTCATGCCATACCGGACACGACCGTCTTGACGGAGGACTAGGAACAAGATCGTGTCTACCCAAGACAGAGGCCTTTCGGCTTCCCTTCCGGTATGTATGAAAGGCATATGACGGTGATTTCCAAGTCAACTCATCAGCATAAAAATCATTAACATGCACTCATGAGTAGGATCACTTCCTCACATAAAATGACGTATGCTCGTGTCGGGGTGGTGTTGTCACCGAGTCAAACCAACACACACAAAAATTACACCAGGGTTCAGAATGCTTGCCTTCAGGTCATGGGAAAGAAGGGTGCATCCAAAACATCTTGAAATCTTCAAAAATCCTATTTAAAAGAATATATATGAATTAATACACAAAAACAAAACAGCACAAAAAGTTGTTTTGAAAAATATTAGAACAAATCTTAAAATAAACTAGACAATATTTGAGAGAGGTAGGAAAAAGAATTAATTCATTTGGAGTTGTATTTAAAAGGATACAGCCGGTCAAAGTTTTGTCAAAAATCTGTTATTTAAATAAAAACAGAAAAGAAAACGTTTCGAATATACGTACACGTCGAAGGCGCATTTTTGAAATGCGCTTCCACTTAACCCACGTGGACTGGGCGGGGTCGCTGACAGTGGGTCCAAGGGGCCCCACTGGTCAGGTTTGACCAGTCTCCTTCCCTCTCCTTCCTCTGGCCGAATAGAGGCGGGGACTCCGGCGATCGTCGCCGGCGTTTGGCAGCTTCTCGCGGTCCCCCGAGGGTGGGGATGGATCCGCTAGACCGGGGCGGTCCTTCCGTTGGTCACTGGGTCGGCGGGGACGGCGTCAGCTGCCGGCAGCGAGCTTTGCGGCGGAGGAGGCTTCGGGGACAAAGTGATTTTGGGGCCGCGGTGGCTCCCGATCAAAATGGAGCAAGGGGATGGGCTCATGGGAGGAAAGGAAGGTTCCTGGTGGAGAGAGTGGAAAGGGGGAGGCTCTGGTGGCGCCGGAATGGCCGGGGCAGTGGTGGCGGTTGGAGTTGCCGAAGAGGAAGAAGGCGACTCCCTCCCTTCGATTGACGGCCAAGGGGGCACGAGCGGAATGGTGTGAGGCTGCCTGCGTGCAGGCTTGATCTCGGGGGCCTCTTTTATAGCACATCCGAGTCGGTTTGCGGCGGCCGTGGATAAACTTGCCGGCGACCGCCGTTCTGTAGCTAGGGCGACGTGGCGGCAACGCGCGCTAGAGGACGAAGCTGTGGATGAGCATGCACTGCTCCAGGAGGCAGGTGGCAAGCGCTGGTGGCTTGGGCAGCGCCGACACGGCCGTCCTGATGGTAGCGGTGTGGGGTGCCAGGTTGGTCGGGGTGGTGTGGCGGTGCAAGGGGACACGGCATGTTAGCTGCGGCCGGTCACGGACCAGATTGAGTGCGGGGCGTGACGCGGCGGCTCGGGCGCTCGTGGGTGCCAAACGCACGCTCTGGGAGCGCCCAGAGCACGCCCGAGACATGCTCGACGGAATGCTAGGGCAGCCTAGAGGTCGCGGTTGAGGCTGGCAATGAACAGGTCTAGTCTAGGGTCAGCAATGGAATCAAGGGACATGGTGGATTGGTCAAGGGCTCAAGTTCACCAAGTAAACTTGAAGTCATGCCAAATCTGGCTGTGCACTCAGGGTGTTTGACAAAATGCCAAAGGCACCTAGGTAGTTCTTGGAGTGGCCAAATTCTCCAGATCAGTGTCTCTATGGATGTAAGAGAGGGTGGTGAAGTTGGTTTGCAAAAAGGAGAAACTTGCTAGTGCAAGTTTTGCAAACTACAATTCTGGACAGGGAGTAAATGGCATCATTACAAGGACCAAAAATGTTCCAAATAGAGCATGCTCCTGGACTTAGGGGTTTTGCAGTGTTGACTACAAGCATGATAAAGCACAAGATCACTAGAATAAGAAAGGATGGGGTTGCAGTAGAAAACACAAGTCTGGTCCAGAATGAAAAGGAGGTTGATGCACTCAAATTTTCCAAAGAACATCACTATGTTTTTGCATAAAGTTGGATGGCATGCTACTACTAACATCCCATAATTTTGGTGGAGGCTCTAGGGAAATATTTAATTGGGTTGTAGTGCAAAAATGTCTACTGGACCAGAGAAGAAAAACAGGTGTAACACTCAAAATAAGCAATGAAATAATTTTATTTTTACACAAAAGTGATCTCGGGGGATCACATGACATCTCCAAATTTTGGTTGGAATATTAGTTAAAGTTATCAATTGGTTGCAGTACAAACAGAGCTCAAAAATTTAAATCAAGCCATTTTAAAGATTAAAGCTCAGGGTGAAATAATATAATAAATAAATCTACTGATTTAGAAATTTATATACAGAGAGCATAGAGGTCCAATATATTTTGGAAAGCTCCTCTAGGGAAAAGATAAAACTCCTTAACAATAAAAGAAGAGCTCTGAAATCAACAGAAAAATTCAGAATGCAAAAACTTTAAAACTCCTAGCAAAATTTTAATATCAAAAATTTGGTTAAATTTTTGGGGTGTTACAATTACTAACCCCCTTAAGAAAAATCTCGTCCTCGAGATTTGCTAAGGGTTGAAAAATAAAATACCTTTACCTGGGCAAAAGATCATTTTACTTAAGCAGTAACAGTGGCTACAGTGAGAGGGCAATAAGTGGTGAGTAACTACAGTGTGGTACTGGCGTTGTGTGGAGAAGTTCCAAGATTAGGAAAAAACGAGCGATTTCTACGTTGGACGCCGTGAATTTAGAATAAATTCTAAATTCTACAATACGCTGGTCGTACCCGAGAGCACAGTGCTCCCTCTGGCTGACAGGTGGGACCGGGACCCACTGTCAGTCTCTCCTTCTTCCTCTGGCTCTCTCTTCTTCCTCTCTCCCACGCGCTTTCCCGGCTTTCTCCACCGGCTTCGTCTAGCGCATAGGGCGTCCAGGCCGTACTGCGGTAGTGCGCGGCGTGCTTGCTGCCAGTGCAGTGTGCACTCACGTCGGGGGCCAGTGCGCTGTCGGCACTGCTCGCGGATTTGCCTCCGAACGCCGGCGATCGGGCGATGAGCGGCGCTGCTGGACTTCGCCCACCGTACACCAATCTCGAGCTATAAAACGACCGCGGTGCGCCTTCTTCATCTTTGCACCTGGCCTCGCTTCTCTTCCTCTTTCTCCTCCATTACTGCTCACCGGAGCTCGAGACGAGGCTCCAATGGCAGAGACGGTACCGGACTGGTACGTGATCCTGGTGTGTGGAGGGCTGGCGGCAGTGCTAGGGCTCACTATTCTCCTGTGCGCGATGATCTATGATGATCATCGTGATGCTGCCGTCTGGGTGCTGGCTCTCCGCGGTGGCGGTGATCACGGGGATTAGGTGTAATCCCGGGTGTTAATTGTTATCAGTGTGCTGAGGTGATTAGTATCCGGATGATTATCCGCTAATCTCTCCCTTGGAGGCATGTGGAGTGCTTAGAAGGGTGGTTGGTGAGATGCAACTTGGTTGCGTGTATTTGCAAGCAGTGTAAGGGTTCGAGTGGTTGTGGGTCTACTGTCGAGGTGCTGCGTGTATAAAAATAAATGTTCCATGTAGTGAGAGGATAAAAGATGCAGCAATTTTGGAAAAAGTAATCTCATTCCAGGATTTTCGCGATTACACAGGTTACTCACGAAGAAAACCACTCACAAAAGTGGAAACTAAATACTCGACTCACCGCAAAAATTCGAGGTACCATGCATAAGTTACAACGTAATAATAAATGCTGAAATAACAAGCATAGAAGTGGCGTCTAAAATGAGAATGGTAACTGGACAGGGTCTCGAGGAAAAGTCTCTGGTAGTGGAATGCAGTCCTCTTCTATCGGAGGAAAGGGATTGATTAGTCGATGTATGCGCCTCTCCGGATCGGGCCTCAGTGGTCTGCCGATGGCAATCTGAGGATTCAGGTCAGTGAGATTCTGGAGATAATCCATCACTCGCTGGTTCAAATGCTCTTGAGCGATGATGTACTAGATGAGGTTGGCCAGTACTGGGTCTCTCTCAATCCGCCCACCGGGGAAAGATGTTACTCCCCCGGGCGTTGCACGGCTCGGTAAGTAATAATATCCTCGTTCGCGGGCATAGGGTACTGCGGATCGAAGACAAGCAATCGCTTCGTTCGCAGCAGCTTCTATGGCCGGGCGTGGGGTTGGCATAGATTTCGCCATGAAGGAAACTTCTGTTGGATCTTGGTTGGGGTCTACGGGAGGAATGTGTACTGCTGCCCAATATTCCGAGGTGGAAGGGGTGATTCTCGATTTGAACAGCTCGTACTATGGTGGCTGGGTAGAACCCATGGTACTGCAGGTAAAGTCCCACAATATTTTGACAAAGCTACCTGGGGTGGCATCTGGAGTTCTCTGATAAATACTAGGGCTCGGCATGGCGAGAAATGGTTGTGAGAGTGGTGCACGAGGTGAACGTTGCTGGGTAAGGTCTCAATGTGGCCTTCTTATATAGTATCTGGGCTGGTTTATTTATCGTGGTGAAAGGTAATAAATCTGCCAGATTAGCTCCAAAGGTCGGGGTCAGTGTCAGAGATACACATATCTCATAAAGAGACGTGTTACTGTGGGTGTCGTCGGGGTTGGTTTTGGTAGCTATGCCCGGAAAATGTGCGACTATGCACTGACCAATTACGCAAGGCTACTATTAAAACAGAGGCACAACGACAGGCTGCGTTAATACACAAGGTTACATGATTACAAAGCGGGGATACACTGAGACTCGGTACTACTCGTACGGCTTAGTCTACCTTGTTTACGTCTAAATGGGCGTGTCTGGTGGATGTCGAGGCTTCTCCACGTGTCTCACTACCGGGATTAGTCGGAGATGGCGGAGGAACTGCAGGGTCGGGGTAGAGATGGTGACCATCGCGGGGATTGTTGGCCACAATCCCGTTGGAGTGTGCTCCCAAAAGGTGACGAAGCACTTCTGGGGTCATCAAGACACCTTGGCCGCTGGTTGGAGCTGACCTCAGGGTCTCGATTGGGTGTCCAAACATCACGACTGGGTTATCGGCATCGGACTCGGCTTCCCTGCTTGCCGTGGCTCGGCGAACCAGCTCTCCTCGAGCTGCGATCAGATCAATAGTGATTTGATCGAACAATGCCTCTAGTGCACTTACATAGCGCACTAGGTGCAACAACGCGGGATCTGTCTCATGATCTCCATTGGCAACTTGGGGGGGGGGGTCTACCATACCCTTCACGCTTGGGGTAGTAGTAGAACGAGCGACAGTTAACTCTGGGCGACAACTGCCGGAGTTGAACTATAGCTTCTCGAGCGGCTAGCTGGATGGCTTGTGGCTCGAAGGAAGTTGTTCTTCCAGTGAACCTGTAGGGGCATTCTGGCGACAGACCCCTACCGTAGATGTGTACAGTGGCCCAGAATTGGCGGTCCTCACCGCTCATGGGTCCTTGGTACACAACATACTCTGGGGGCTCTTCTAACGCGTAGGCACGATGGGTGAGGTTTGTGAGTATGGTCACAAAACCTCCAAGATTGGTTGTTGTGGTCTCATTGTGCACTATGGGACCAGTCATTGTGGCTAGGTTGCGGAAGAGGCTGTGCTGTGCTGGGTTGAGGCTAGCGTGCCCTTTTTATAGAAAAGGGAACGGAGTCTTCCTTCGCACGCTTGCGAATGAGACATTTTTGCCATTGGTCACTGGCGTGTGATTGATAGGCTAGGCTGATAGGTTGGGCACCGACTGCCAAAAGTGTCGGGATCATTGTGTGGCTATCTTGCACGGGAAGCTTGGCTGGGGTTTTGGTTAGGGTCTAGTAGGTTGGTTTACCTAAGTTATCCAACCTGGCTAAGATAGGATTACCCAATGGTCAGCCTGGCTCTGGTACCAAGTCTATGGGGACCGATTCTCCGGGTATTAATTTCCAAAAAGATGGCCCTTGTGCTCACCAGCCCCAGGATAACTGTTAGCTGATGAGGCACCAACTTGATATAGAAATTCCAAGCAAAATACAAAATATGTAGTACAAGACCATTCTTGCCTGTGAGTACAACAAAAGGTTTCTAATGGTTGATGGCGGAAGCGGTTTGTGGTTCATCAGTGTCTATGGGACTCCAATTCCCACAGGAACAGCTGACCATGTTAACTCCTATCTTCGTGAGGCTGCTATCCCGTTGCTTAAGTTCCGGGACTGTCGGCATGGTCGCTCCTCTCCGCGCAAGAAAAATCTGGCCAAGACAATAGCTAGGGACAAGCCAGTGAGTACTTTGAATGTACTCGCAAACATTATGAACACATGCATAATATGACAATGATGTGCTGAAAAATCTTATATGATCATGACGTCACTCACAACTGATAAATAAAACTCTGATGCGTACGAGCATATTAATTATGAATATGTAATAACATAGCAATATAAAGGAAATTTGAAATAAACAGCAAACATGCCACAATCGGGCGTCTGAGCGACACCACATAAAGGGCTTCAAGAGAAATGCCACAGTCGGGCCTCTGAGCGACACCACATAAAGGGCTTTTGAAAGAAATGCCACAGTCGGGCGTCTGAGCGACACCACATAAAGGGCTTTAAAACAAATGCCACAGTCGGGCGTCTGAGCGACACCACATAAAGTGCTTTAAAAGGAATGCCACAGTCGGTGGTCTGAGCGACACCACATAAAGGGCTTTAAAAGAAATGCCACAGTCGGGGGTCTGAGCAACACCACATAAAGGGCTTTAAAAGAAATGCCACAGTCGGGCGTCTGAGCAACACCACATAAAGGGCTTTAAAAGAAATGCCACAGTCGGGCGTCTGAGCGACACCACATAAAGGGCTTGAAAAGAAATGCCACAGTCGGGCGTCGGAGCTACACCACATAAAGGGCTTTAAAAAAACAATCATAGTGAATATCCCGGAGGTAGAACCATCCCAGGGATACTCGATAATAATAATAACAACACGGGTTAGTCAACAATAATAATAATCATAATTATCACAAGTCACAGGTAGTAATTCCAGTTCTGGTTTAACAATTTCACCTCCGAAGACCGACACTAAGACCGACACTTGACCCATCCCAGACTGTAGTCCTTAATGATGGACAGGGCTATTCGAATATGTTTAATCTCTGCAGAGGGTGTACTCTTTACCCACGAGTGATGGAATTCCATTAGTCCATCGGGACTAATTCCGTCTACGGTCTTTTTGTTGAAAACACACCTAACTTGCACACACCAGCTTAACTCACATGTGTCTGGAATCACCCACGACACCTGTCAAGCAAAACACTAAGTGGGGAGGCTACAACCTCGACGTAACATGGGATCACAAAATTTATACCGCATGCAAAAACTGGGGAAGCTACCCCCTTCGGCTACAACTGAAACATCCATGCTCCCGGACCCGGTGGCATGACTACCGGATGCCTCCAGTATCTTCCAGCATGGCCTCTTTGTATGGTGTGTGCTAGGAAAGGGGGTTGACAACTTACTGAACCGTACCCTACTTATTGTAGAGACGAGTGGTAGTACGAAGGAAGTATGGGGGTTACTGGCACAAGACTCGATCTACGATCGACTCAGGAGGTTGTAATATTTCCTGCATGATTAGCATAACAATGCATATACTTCAAACACAGATAGAAACATCACGCGACATACCCCTCATGCCATACCGGACACGACCGTCTCGACAGAGGACTAGGAACAAGACCGTGTCTACCCAAGACAGAGGCCTTTCCGGCTTCCCTTCCGGCATGTATGAAAGGCATATGACGGTGATTTCCATGTCAACTCATCAGCATAAAATTATTAACATGCACTCATGAGTAGGATCACTTCCTCACATAAAATGACGTATGCTCGTGTCGGGGTGGTGTTGTCACCGAGTCAAACCAACACACACAAAAATTACACCAGGGTTCAGAATGCTTGCCTTCAGGTCATGGGAAAGAAGGGTGCATCCAAAACATCTTGAAATCTTCAAAAATCCTATTTAAAAGAATATATATGAATTAACACACAAAAACAAAACAGCACAAAAAGTTGTTTTGAATTTTTTTCAAATAAATCTTAAAATAAACTAGACAATATTTGAGAGAGGTAGGAAGAAGAATTAATTCATTTGGAGTTGTATTTAAAAGGATACAGCCGGTCAAAGTTTTGTCAAAAATCTGTTATTTAAATAAGAACAGAAAAGAAAACGTTTCGAATATACGTACACGTCGATGGCATATTTTTGAAATGCGCTTCCACTTAACCCACGTGGACTGGGCGGGGTCACTGACAGTGGGTCCAGGGGGCCCCACTGGTCAGGTTTGACCAGTTTCCTTCCCTCTCCTTCCTCTGGCCGAACAGAGGCGGGGACTCCGGCGATCGTCGCCGGCGTTTGGCGGCTTCTCGCAGGACCCCGAGGGTGGGGATGGATCCGCTAGACTGGGGCGGTCCTTCCGGTGGTCGCTGGGTCGGCGGGGACGGCGTGAGCTGCCGGCGGTGAGCTTCGCGGCGGAGGAGGCTTCGGGGACAAAGTGATTTTGGGGCCGCGGTGGCTCCCGATCAAAATGGAGCAGGGGAACGGGCTCACGGGAGGAAAGGAAGGTTCCTAGTGGAGAGAGTGGAAAGGGGGAGGCTCTGGTGGCGCCGGAATGGCCGGGGCAGTGGTGGCAGTTGGAGTTGCCGGAGGGGAAGAAGACGACTCCCTCCCTTCGATTGACGGCCAAGGGGGCATGAGCGGAATGGTGTGAGGCTGCCTGCGTGCGGGCTTGAGCTCGGAGGCCTCTTTTATAGCACATCCGAGTCGGTTTGCGGCGGCCGTGGATAAACTTGCCGGCGGCCGCCGTTCTGTAGCTAGGGCGACGTGGCGGCGACGCGCGCTAGAGGACGAAGCTGTGGATGAGCATGCACTGCTCCAGGAGGCAGGTGGCAAGCGCTGGTGGCTTGGGCGGCGCCAACACGGCCGGGGCCTGCAAGCGTCCGCCAGCTAGCCGCCACGGCCGTCCTGACGGTGGCGCTGTGGGGTGCCAGGTTGGTCGAGGTGGTGTGGCGGTGCATGGGGACATGGCGTGTTAGTTGCGGTCGGTCACGGACCAGATTGAGTGCGGGGCGTGACGCGGCGGCTCGGGCGCTCGTGGGTGCCAAACGCACGCTCTGGGCGCGCCCAGAGCACGCCCGGGACATGCTCGACGGAATGCCAGGGCAGCCTAGAGGTCGCAGTTGAGGCTGGCAATGAACAGGTCTAGTCTAGGGTCTGCAATGGAATCAAGGGACATGGTGGATTGGTCAGGGGCTCAAGTTCACCAAGTAAACTTGAAGTCATGCCAAATCTGGCTGTGCACTCAGGGTGTTTGACAAAATGCCAAAGGCACCTAGGTAGTTCTTGGAGTGGCCAAATTCTCCAGATCAGTGTCTCTATGGATGTAAGAGAGGGTGGTGAAGTTGGTTTGCAAAAAGGAGAAACTTGCTAGTGCATGTTTTGCAAAACTACAATTCTGGACTGGGAGTAAATGGCATCATTACAAGGACCAAAAATGTTCCAAAGAGAGCATGCTCCTGGACTTAGGGGTTTTGTAGGGTTGACTGCAAGCATGAGGAAGCACAAGATCACTAGAGTAAGAAAGGATTGGGTTGCAGTAGAAAACACAAGTCTAGTCCAGAATGAAAAGGAGGTTAATGCACTCAAATTTTCCAAAGAACATCACTATGTTTTTGCATAAAGTTGGATGGCATGCTACTACTGACATCCCATAATTTTGGTGGAGGCTCTAGGGAAATATTTAATTGGGTTGTTGTGCAAAAATATCTACTGGGATAAACTCAAGCAATATGATATAAACCCCATCTTTTTATCCTCGATTGCAACAATACAATACGTGCCTTGCAACCGTTTCTGTCACTGGGTAAGGACACCACAAGATTGAACCCGAAGCTAAGCACTTATCCCATGGCAAGAAAGATCAATCATACATAAAAGATAACTCAATAATTCGAAGAGACTTGCAAAGACAACTCAATCATACATAAAAGAATTCAGAGAAGATTCAAATATTACTCATAGATAAACTTGATCAGAAACCCACAATTCATTGGATCTCGACAAACACACCGCAAAAAGAGTTTACTTCGAATAGATCTCCACAAGAGAGGGGGAGACCATTGTATTGAGATCCCAAAAGAGAGAAGAAGCCATCTAGCTAATAACTATGGACCCGGAGGTCTGTGGTAAACTACTCACAACTCATCGGAAGGGCTATGGTGTTGATGTAGAAGCCCTTCGTGGTGGATTCCCCCTCCGGCAGAACGCTGGCGATGGCTCCAAGATGGGATCTCGCGGATACAGAAGGTTACGGTGGCGGAAATATTTCTTCGGTGGCTTCCTGGATGTTTTCGGGGTATGTAGGCTTATATAGGAGGAAGAAGTACGTCGGTGGCCCCTCGAGGGGCCCAGTAGACAGGGGGGCGCGCCCAGGAGGGGTGGGCGCGCCCTCCTATCTCCTGGCCGCCTCGTTTGCTTCTTGACTTGCACTCCAAGTTCTCCGGATCACGTTCGTTCCAAAAATCACGCTCCCGAAGGTTTCATTCCGTTTGGAATCCATTTAATATTCCTTTTCTTCGAAATACTGAAATAGGCAAAAAAAAACAGAAATATGATTTATGCCTCCGGTTAGAAGGTTAGTGCCCAAAATGATATAAATGTGTAAAATAAAGCCCATAAACATCCAAAACAGGTAATATAATAGCATGGAACAATCAAAAAATATAGATACGTTGGAGACGTATCGCAACACAGTAGCTTAAGTATTTCCCTCAGTATTTGAGAACCAAGGTATATCAATCTAGTAGGAGGCTCCTCACAAGTCCCACGCACCTACACAAACAAACAAAGAACTCGCAACCAACGCGATAAAGGGGTTGTCAATCCCTTCACGGCCACTTGTGAAAGTGAGATCTGATAGAGATTATATGATAAGATAAATATATTTTTGGTATTTTATGATATAGATTGGAAAAGTAAAGACGCAAATAAAAGTAGATTGATAGCTTATATGATAAAAGATAGACCCGGGGGCCATAGGTTTCACTAGTTGCTTCTCTCAAGATAGCATAAGTATTACAGTGGGTGAACAAATTACTGTCAAGCAATTGATATAAAATCGAATAATTATGAGATTATCTAGGCATGATCATGTATATAGGCATGACGTCCGTGACAAGTAGACCGACTCCTGCCTACATCTACTACTATTACTCCACACATCGACCACTATCCGGCATGCATCTAGAGTATTAAGTTCATAAGAACAGAGTAACGCATTAAGAAAAATGACATGATGTAGAGGGATAAACTCATGCAATATGATATAAACCCCATCTTTTTATCCTCGATGGCAACAATACAATACGTGCCTTGCTGCCCCTGCTGTCACTGGGAAAGGACACCGCAAGATTGAACCCAAAGCTAAGCACATCTCCCATTGCAAGAAAGATCAATCTAGTAGGCCAAACCAAACTGATAATCCAAAGAGACTTGCAAAGATATCTTAATCATACATAAAAGAATTCAGAGGAGATTCAAATATTTCTCATAGATAAACTTGATCATAAACCCACAATTCATCAGATCTCGACAAACACACCGCAAAAAGAGTTACATCGAATAGATCTCCAAGAAGAGGAAGGAGAACTTTGTATTGAGAATCAAAAAGAGAGAAGAATCCATCTAGCTAATAACTATGGACCCGAAGGTCTATGGTAAACTACTCACAACTCATCTGAGAGGCCTTAGAGTTGATGTAGAGGCCCTCCATGGTGGATTCCCCCTCCGGCAGAGCGCTGGCGACGACTCCAAGATGGGATCTCGCGGATACAGAAGGTTACGGTGGTGGAAATAACTTTTCGTCGTCTCCTTTGATGGTTTCAGGGTACATGGGTATATATAGGATGAAGAAGTATGTCAGTGGATGCCCGAGGGGCCCACGAGTCAGGAGGGCGCGCCCAGTAGTGGGGGGTTCCACCCTCGTGGCCACCTTGGGAGGTTCTTGACTTGCACTCCAAGTCCTGTGGATCACGTTCGTTCCAAAAATCACACTCCCGAATGTTTCATTCCGTTTGGACTCCGTTTGATATTCTTTTTCTTCGAAACACTGAAATAGGCAAAAAAACAGCAATACGGGCTGGGCCTACGGTTATTAGATTAGTCCCAAAAATGATATACAAGTGTAAAGTAAAGCCCATAAACATCCAAAACAGGTAATATAATAGCATGGAAGAATCAAAAATTATAGATACGTTGGAGACGTATCATTGTGGTACTAAGTCTAACAGTAAGAAAAGGGGGTACGTATGAGGAGGCGAGGCCCTAGCTACGGTGAGGTTGTACACACGAGTTTACGAGTCCAGGCCCCTCTCAGAGAAGGTAAAAGCCCTAGGTCTCGGTGCCCTGAGGCGGTTGACTAGAATATGGTGTGTGTGTGTGTTATAGGGGGTGCGAACCCTTGTCCCAGAGGAGGGTGTGGCTTATATAGAGTGCATCAGGACCCCAGCCCACCTCCGTTACAGGTGTTCAATGTACATTCAAACAAGGCGTTACTGGTAACGCCAGCTATAAAGTGTATTTAATGATCTTTAAGACTACGGAGTGAACTCTTGACCGTTGCCATCCTGAGTGACTCTAGGTCTTCCATACTCCGAGTGGTTTCTTGTCTGGTCGAATGGCTTCATCTTGGTCAAGTGACTTTGGGGGTACCCAAGTGAGGTGATTGGTCGAGTGGATTGCACTCGATGGCTTCAGTAGGTACCCCTTGCTATATCTTGAATGTCCTTGACTTTAGGGTAGGGACCTTGGGTAGGGTGTATAGGTCAAGTCTATGACCCTACCCTAGGTCTATGGAATCGTCATTAGCCCCCGAATGGATTGAGGTCTGAGTGAAAAAAGAACGAATATTCATGCTGGGTTTGAGGTCTATGTTGGAACTTCGGCTTCATTTCAGTCGCCTTGATCGATTCAGAAGTTGTCGAGTGAACTTGTACTGGTACTCTTCAAGTGTCGTTATGGTATGGTACGCACTTTTGAAATCTACTACCTTAAAGGTCAACTTCTCCTTGCGATAATTCTTCTCATCGCCAAAAACCACGTCAAGAGTGATCTGACCGAGTGAATCGGCTTTCTTTCCTAGGATGACTCCATGGAATCGCATGTTGCTTTCACTGAGCTTGGACATCCGGATGCCCTTCCCTTTATGGGCCTTCACGTACAGGATATTCAGACCACTGCCACCGTCCATCAAAACCTTGGTCAGTCGAGTGCCCCCAACGACTGGGTCGACCACCAATGCTTGCTGCCAAGGGGTAGCGATGTGTGCTGGGTGATCGGACTGGTCGAATGTTAAGGGGTTTTTAACCACATCAAGTATGTCTTTGTTACCGGAGCAACCATGTTCACTTCCCGACTTTTGCTCTCGACGTCAGCAAAAATCATCAAAGTGGTATTGACATTGGGGAAACCGTCCTCATCCTCTTCCTTGTCTTCTTCCTTATCAGATTCTTTTTCTTTTTCACTAGGCTGACCTTTCTTCTGGAAACTTTGAATCAAGAGTCGACACTGTCGAGTGGTATGCTTGGGGAGAATCAGATCCCCCTCTTCATCTTTTTTAGTGTGTATATGACACGGCAAATCAAGTACATCATTTCCATCTTGATCCTTCACTTTCTTAGGTTTCCAGGGCCCCTTGGGCTTCCCTTTGAACTTTCCCTAGTTTAACATTGCTGCCTCAGCAGGGCCTGCTGTTTTAGCCTTTCGCTTGTGCTTCCGACTAGAATTCCCACCTCCGGTGTCTTGGGCGACTGACTTGTGCTTACCGCTCCGGAGTCCGTCTTCTTCTTCATCGTTAGCATATTTGCTGGCAATCTCCGTCATCCGGGCCACAGACATATCTCCGGTCCGACTGAACTTTAGATTGAGCTCTCTGTAACGAACGCCTTCCTTGAAGGCACATACCGCTTGGTGATCAGATACATTCTCCACTGTGTGATGCAGAGTGATCCACCTCTGGATAGAATCTCTCAAGGTCTCATTCGGTTTCTGCATGCAATGCTGTAATTCTGGAAAACCAGTAGGTCTCTTGCAAGTTCCCTCAAATGTTCTGGTAAACACTCGGGCCAATTCATCCCAACTGAGAATGCTTCCAGGGGCCAACTGATTTAGCCAAGGTCTGGCAGAACCTTCGAGCATCAAAGGGAGGTGTTTCATGGCCACCTCATCAATGCTGCCACCAATATGCACAGCTACTCGGTAATCCTCCAACCAAGTGTGGGGCTTCAACTCCCATGTGAACTTGCTGACGCCTATCGCCAGTCTGAAGTTGTGAGGAATTTCAACGGCTCGGATGGCTCTTCTGAAACACTCAGGGCCAGAAACATGAACTCTGCTTCCACTGGGCCTATCTCTATCCAGCCCCTCCCTGTATGCTTTGTTCCGATTAACCAATCCCTGAACAAGGACTAGCCTTGCATCGATCCTAGGCTCTCTTGGGTCGACTGGAAATCTGCGATCATTACCATAAGGGCGCCTATCGTTGTACTACCAGGGCGCATACGACCCGCCCCTCAGAAGAGGCGAGGGCACTCGACGGTGATGGTCACGGGCATACTCATGATCAAACTGTTCATGAGCTCTTCCCAGGTGCTGATCCTAGTGGCGATCGCACTCTTCACGCCGCAAAGGCGACTCGGGACTATGTGCCAACTGGACTGTATCTGCCCTTACAGACTTGTTGTGGATCCTGTTCCGCGACTGAGAAACAACTGAGTTCAGCTCTCCTGGTGCTCAGAGCAGCACACGGATCTGCTCCAAACCCCTCCCAGGTTCTGAATAGGACGGCTGAATAGACTCTGCTATACGTGTAGCAACTGCCATATTCTGGATCGGTGTACGGAATACCTGATGTTTGATACGTCTCCAATGTATCTATAATTTTTTATTGTTCCATGCTATTATATTACCTGTTTTGGATGTCTATGGGCTTTATTTTACTCATTTATATCATTTTTGTGACTAACCTACTAAACGGAGGCCCAACCCATATTGTTGTTTTTTGCCTATTTCAGTATTTCGAAGAAAAGGAATATCAAACAGAGTCAAAACAGAATGAAACCTTCGGGAGCGTGATTTTTGGAACGACCGTGATCTGGAGGATTTGGAGTGCAAGTCAAGAAGCAGCCGAGGCAGCCACGAGGGTGGGGGCCGCGCCCACCCCTACAGGGCGCGCCCCCCTGTCTCGTGGCCCCTCGAGCAGCCACCGACATACTTCTTCCTCCTATATAAGCCTACGTACCCCAAAAACATCCAGGGAGCCACCGAAGAAATATTTCCACCACTGTAACCTTCTGTATCCGCGAGATCCCATCTTGGAGACGTCGCCGGTGTTCTGCCGGAGGGGGATTCCACCATGGAGGGCTTCTACATCAACACCATAGCCCCTCCAATGAGTTGTGAGTAGTTTACCACAGACCTTTGGGTCCATAGTTATTAGCTAGATGGCTTCTTCTCTCTTTTTGGATCTCAATACAATGTTCTCCGCCTCTCTTGTGGAGATCTATTCGATGTAATCTCTTTTTGCGGTGTGTTTGTCGAGATCCAATGAATTGTGGGTTACGATCAAGTTCATCTATGAATAATATTTGAATCTTCTCTGAATTCTTTTATGTATGATTGAGTTATCTTTGCAAGTCTCTTTGAATTATCGGTTTGGTTTGGCATACTAGATTGATCTTTCTTGCCATGGGAGAAGTGCTTAGCTTTGGGTTCAATCTTGCGGTGTTCTTACCCAGTGACAGAAAGGGTTGCAAGAAACGTATTGTATTGTTTCCATCGAGGATAAAAAGATGGGGTTTATATCATATTGCTTGAGTTTATCCCTCTACATCATGTCATCTTTCTTAATGCGTTACTCTGTTCTTATCAACTTAATACTTTAGATGCATGCTGGATAGCGGTCGATGTGTGGAGTAATAGTAGTAGATGCAGGAAGGAGTCGATCTACTTGTTGCGGACGTGATGCCTATATACATGATCATGCCTAGATAATATCATAATTATTCGCTTTTCTATCAATTGCTCGACAGTAATTTGTTCACCCACCGTAATACTTATGCTATCTTGAGAGAAGCCTCTAGAGAAACCTATGGCCCTGAGGTCTATCTTTTATCATATAAGCTTTCAATCTACTTTTAATCGCATCTTTATATTCTGCATCTATATTATAAAATACCAAAAATATATTTATCTTATCATATTATCTCTATCAGATCTCACTTTCGCAAGTGGCCGTGAAGGGATTGACAACCCCTTTATCGCGTTGGTTGTGAGTTCTTTGTTTGTTTGTGTAGGTTCGTGGGACTTGTGAGGAGCCTCCTTCTAGATTGATACCTTGGTTCTCAAAAACTGAGGGAAATACTTATGCTACTGTGCTGTATCACCCTTTCCTCTTCAAGGAAATCCAACGCAAGCTCAAGATGTAGCAAGGTTCGGGAGGAAACAATTGTCGTGGACGTCGACTGGATTCGGGGATCAGTCGTCGAGCACGTTCGTCGAGAGAATGTTGGAGATTCTCCAAACGAGTGTGCTCAGCCAACGTGGCCAGGCGCACCGCCTCCAAGGCCCGAGCGTCGGCGGTTTCCCCTATGATGGGGGTCTGGAGGGCCTCCACGTTGCGGTGGTGTAGCTCCTTGATACGTCTCCAATGTATCTACTTTTCCAAACACTTTTGCCCTTGTTTTGGACTCTAACTTGCATGATTTGAATGAAACTAACCCGGACTGACGTTGTTTTCAGCAGAATTGCCATGATGTTGTTTCATGTGTAGAAAACAAAAGTTCTCAGAATGTCCTAAAAATCCCTGGAGACACTTTTTGGAAAATATAAAATATACTGGAGAAAGAATCAAGACCAGGGGGCCCACACCCTATCCAAGAGGGTGGGGCGCGCGCCCTTCCCCTGGGCGCGCCCCCCTGTCTCGTGGGCCCCCTGAGGCTCCGCCGACCTCAACTCTAACTCCATATATTCCGTCTCACAGAGAAAAAAAATCAAAGAGAAAGTTTCATCGCGTTTTATGATACGGAGCCGCCGCCAAGCCCTAATCTCTCTCGGGAGGGCTGATCTGGAGTCCGTTCGGGGCTCCGGAGAGGGGGATTTGTCGCTGTCGTCATCGTCAACCATCCTCCATCACCAATTTCATGATGCTCACTGCGGTGCGTGAGTAATTCCATCGTAGGCTTGCTGGACGGTGATGGGTTGGATGAGATTTACCATGTAATCAAGTTAGATTTGTTAGGGTTTGATCCCTAGTATCCACTATGTTCTGAGATTGATGTTGCTATGACTTTGCTATGCTTAATGCTTGTCACTAGGGCCCGAGTGCCATGATTTCATGAATATATGTGTGTTCTTCATCCTATCTTGCAAGTCTATAGTCACCTATTATGTGTTATGATCCGACAACCCCGAAGTGACAATAATCGGGATACTTCTCAGTGATGACCGTAGTTTGAGGAGTTCATGTGTTCACCATGTGTTAATGCTTTGGTCCAGTTCTCTATTAAAAGGAGGCCTTAATATCCCTTAGTTTCCACTACGACCCCGCTGCCACGGGAGGGTAGAACAAAAGATGGCATGCAAGTTCTTTTCCATAAGCACGTATGACTATATTCGGAATACATGCCTACATTACATTGATGAATTGGAGCTAGTTCTGTGTCACCCTATGTTATAGCTATTACACGAGGAATCGCATCCGACATAATTATCCATCACTGATCCATTGCCTACGAGCTTTTCACATATTGTGCTTCGCTTATTTACTTTTCTGTTGCTACTGTTACAATCACTACAAAAACCAAAAATATTACTTTTGCTATCTTTATCTTTACCACTGTTACCATTACTTTCATACTACTTTGCTACTAAATACCTTGCTGCAGATACTAAGTTATCCAGGTGTGGTTGAATTGACAACTCAACTGCTAATACTCAAGAATATTCTTTGGCTCCCCTTGTGTCGAATCAATAAATTTGGGTTGAATACTCTACCCTCGAAAGCTATTGCGATCCCCTACACTTGTGGGTTATCAAGACTAATTTTTGGCGCCTTTGCCGGGGACCATAGCTCTATTCTCTGAGTCACATGGGATTTACACCTGTTGATCGCTATGAAGAACTTGAAAGACGCTAAAACCAAGATCTACCCCTCAACTACGAGGGGAGGTAAGGAACTGCCATCAAGCTCTGCACTAGATTCTCCTTCTGTTATGAGTAAGTTTGCGACACCTAAACCTACTACTGCTATGAATTCTGATATGTTGCATGTTATCGATGATGCCACTTTTGCTTTGCATGATACTTATGATGAAACTACTTCTGTGCGTGATACTACTTTGCCATTAGGTGAATATCTTGATTACCAACTTGCTAGGGCTAGAGAGAACGAAATTATTGAAGATGGTTTTATTGATGATAGTGATGATGAAGGTTCTCCGAATGATTATGAATTGCCCGTTGTTCCTGAGGGTTATGTTATGAATGAAGAAGCTGCTAGAGCTATCTTTGCTTACAATGATAGATATGATCTTAAGAAATTATTAGCTAAATGGAAGCAGCAGTCTCTTAATGCTAGAATGAAACCTGACCCTGCTTTTTCTACTTCACCTATCTGTGTTACTGATAAGGATTATGAATTCTATGTTGATCCTGAAATTATTACTTTGGTAGAATCCGATCCTTTTTATGGCCTTGAATCTGAAACTGTTGTGGCACATCTTACCAAGTTGAATGATATAGCTACCCTGTTTACTCATGATGATAAATCTCGCTACTTTTTTATCCTTAAGATATTTCCGTTCTCATTAAAGGGTGATGCTAAGACTTGGTATAATTCTCTAGCTCCTGGTTGTGTGCGTAGCCCCCAGAATATGATTTATTACTTCTCTGCTAAATATTTCCCTACCGAGAAGAAACAAGCTGCCTTGCGGGAAATATATAATTTTGTGCAAATCAAAGAAGAGAGTCTCCCACAAGCTTGGGGGAGGTGAGGGAGTCCCGGATTAGGGGGTGTCCGGATGGCCGGACTATGACCTTCGACCGGACTCCTGGACTATGAAGATACAAGATTGAGGACTTCATCCCGCGTCCGGATAGGACTTTCCTTGGCATGGAAGGCAAGCTTGGCGATACGACATGTAGATCTCCTCCCATTGTAACCGACTCTGTGTAACCCTAGCCATCTCTGGTGTCTATATAAACTGGAGAGGTTTAGTACGTAGGACGAACAACAATCATACCATAGGCTAGCTTCTAGGGTTTAGCCTCTCTGATCTCGTGGTAGATCAACTCTTGTACTACCCATATCATCAATATTAATCAAGTAGGAGTAGGGTTTTACCTCCATCGAGAGGGCCCGAACCTGGGTAAAAACATCGTGTCCCTTGTCTCCTGTTACCATCCTCCTAGATGCATAGTTCGGGACCCCCTACCCGAGATCCGCCTGTTTTGACACAAACATGAGGCTTCTCCGATTATTAAATGTTTTTCCTGATCATCCTCTCAAGAAAAATGAAATACTTGATATCTTTTATAATGGACTAACCGATGCTTCCAAGGACTACTTGGATAGTTGTGCTGGTTGTGTTTTCAGGGAAAGAACAGTCAACGAAGCTGAATTACTATTGAATAATATGTTGACTAACGAAAATGATTGGACTCTTCCTGAGCCATTTCCTAAGGCAGTTCGCGAACCAATTGAGCCAGCTCCTAAGCCTATTCCTAAACACACTCCGAAGAAGAGAGGTGTTTTATTCCTCAGTCCTAAAAATATGCAAGAGGCAAAGAAATCAATGAAAGAAAAAGGTATTAAAGCTGAAGATGTTAAGAATTTACCACCTATTGAAGAAATACATGGTCTTGATATACCGCCTTTTGATGAACCACATTGTCTTGATAACCCGACACAGGTAGTAAAGGTAAATTCTCTCAATAGATATGATAATGTTCAAATCCCCTCTACTAAATTTCATAGCCCATGCTTAGATGAATTTGATGACTTTATGGCTAGGCAAGCAAAGTTCAATGATTATGTTGGTAAAGAGTTAAAGAATAATGCTTTCGAGATAGGACGCGTGAGTGATAATATGGCTAGAGTTAAAGGTGAACTTAAACTCATTAGCAAATATGCGTCTACGGTTGCTAATCAAGCTGAGCAAGTACTTAAAGCTCGAAATGATTTGCTAGATGAATTAAATAATAAAAATGACTTTGCTGTTAGAATGGCTACTAGAACTGGTAGAATGACTCAGGAACCTTTGTATCCTGAAGGCCACCCTAAGAGAATCGAGCAAGATTCTCAGAATAATAATGTAGATGCTCCTAGTTCTTCCAAAAAGAAGAAAAAGAAAAATGATAGGACTTTGCGTGCTTCTAGTGAACCTAATGTAGAAACACCTGGGAATCCTAATAATACTTCTATCTCTGATGTTGAAACACAATCTTGAGATGAACATGAAGCTGATGATAATGCTAATAATGATGTTCATGTAGATGCTCAACCTAGTAATAACAATGATATAGAAATTGAACCTGCTGTTGGTCTTGAGAACCCACAATCAAGAAATCAACGTGACGATAAGAGAGATTTTGTTGCTAGGAAGGATGGTAGAGAAAGAGAACCATGGGTTCAAAAACCCATGCATGCCCTTTCCTCCTAAACCATCCAAGACAAAGGATGATCAGGATTTTGAGCGCTTTGCTGAAATGATTAGACCCATCTTCTTACGTATGCGCTTAACTGATATGCTGAAAGTAAACCCTTATGCTAAATATATGAAAGATATCATTACAAACAAAAGAAAGATACCGGAAGCTGAAATTTCCACCATGCTTGCTAATTACACTTTTAAGGGTGGAATACCAAAGAAACTTGGAGATCCAGGGGTACCAACTATACCATGCTCCACTAAAAGAAATTATGTTAGAACTGCTTTATGTGATCTTGGAGCCGGTGTTAGTGTTATGCCTCTCTCTTTATATCGTAGACTTGAATTCAATAAGTTGACACCTACTGAAATATCTTTGCAAATGGCTGATAAATCAACTGCCATACCTGCCGGTATTTGTGGGGATGTGCCTGTTGTAGTTGCAAATGTCACCATCTTAATGGACTTTGTTATTCTTGATATTCCCGAAGACGATAGTATGTCGATTATCCTTGGTAGACCCTTTTTGAACACTGTAGTGGCTGTTATTGATTGCAACAAAGGCAATGTCACTTTTCATGTTAATGGTAATGAGCACACGGTACACGTTCCGAGGAAACAATCTCAAGTTCATAGTATCAATTCTATTGGAAAAGTTCCAACTATCATTATTGGAGGTTTTGAATTTCCTCTCCCTACTGTCAAGAAAAAGTATGATATTCTTATTGTTGGGGATTTTCATATCCCCGTTGAGGTAACTTAGTGTTATTCTAAATTTCTCAGGTTCCGTGTTATTCAGAATGAGTTTGTTAACAAGACTTGATCAACCTTGTTAGTGGATTCATTTTGATGATCATGAGATGGATGAAACTAGAAGGCACAACCTTCTGTACTTTCTTTTTTACTTTTTGTTATTTTAGAATAAATAAAGCAAAATTAGTATTATCTGTCTGTTTTCTGAATTATCCGTGCAATAAAAAAATATCCCGAAAATAAAAGTGCTCCAAATGCCCTGCAAATATAGTATAATTTTTTATGGAATATTTGAGGATTTTAGGCACTAAAATCACGGCAGGAGGGGCAAGCACCAGGCCACGAGAGTGGAGGGCACACCCACTGAGGGAGTCCTGGATTAGGGGGTGTCCGGACAGTCGGACTGTATACATCGTCCGGACTATTCAAGCGTGAAGATACAAGACTCAAGACTTCAGCCCGTGTCCGGGTGGGACTCTCCTTTGCGTGGAAGACAAGCTTAGCGATCCAGATATTATATTTCCTTACTTGTAACCGACTCCATGTAAACCCTAGTCCTCTCCGGTGTCTATATAAACCGGAGAGGATGGTCCTTAGAAGGACGATCACAATTACAATCATACCATCATAGGCTAGCTCTTAGGGTTTAGCCTCTACGATCTCGTGGTAGATCTACTCTTTTACTACTCATATCTTCAATATTAATCAGGCAGGAAGTTGGGTTTTACCTCCATCGAGAGGGCCCGAACGTAGGTAAACATTGTGTCCCTTGCTTCCGGTTACCATCAGCCTAAGACGCACAGATCGGGACCCCCTACCCGAGATCCGCCGGTTTTGACACCGACATTGGTGCTTTCATTGAGAGTTCCTCTATGTCGTCGCTTTGAGGCTTGATGGCATCTTCAATCGCCAACAACACCGTCCAAGGCGAGACTTTTCTCCCCGGACAGATCTTTGTGTTTGCCGGCTTCGCACTGCGGGCCAATTCGCTTGGCCATCTGGAGCAGATCGACAGCTACGACCCTGGCCACCAGGTCAGGTTCGGAAACTTGAACTACACGGCGGATATTCGTGGAGACTTGATCTTTGACGGATTCAGGTCCGTGCCAGGAGCGCCGGACAGTCACGACGAGCACGGCCTTGACCTGCTGTCGAACAGTGTTCGGGATATCATCCCTGCAGTAGCCCCGGATCTAAATCCGGAGCAGGTTGCGTTGCCTAAAGGCGGAGGGCTGGACCCTGCCCCGCAGGCGGCATACTCATCGGCGGTAGAGCCGAACACAGGTCTCACCTCTGTGGAGGCCTGTAACCACGGTCTCCCGGACTCGTATCCGGTTGTTGGTTCCGGTCCGCATACCCTCGAGCCAGCCAAGCCAGGTTGGGCTCCGGTAATGGAGTTTACCGCTGCGGACATCTTTCAGCACTCGCCCTTTAGCGACATGCAGAACTCATTGAAGTCTCTCTCTTTGTCAGGAGGCTCTGAGCCGAACTATGTCCGGCTTGAGTGGGAAGCAGGCGATGAAGGAATTTGCTGCCCAGCCACCACCCACTTCATTGCTACGGTCGATCATTTAACCGACATGTTTGACTTCGACTTCGAAGACATCAACGGTATGGACGACGATGCTGCAGACGTACAGGAGCCACCGCTCACAGGGCGGTGGACAGCCACCTCTTCATACAATATATATATGGTGGACACTTCGAAAGAAACCAATGGCGATGAGGCAACGGAGGATATCCCCTCCAAGAAGAAAGCAAATCATGGGCGTCGCCAGCGCCGCTCGAGGCCCCGCCAAGGCAATACCGGCACCGGAGGCGAAAACAATCCGGATGGTGCCGACGATGAATACAACCCCGATCAGCCCGCCTTCGAGCAGGCCGAGCAGGAGGATGGGCAGGACAGCCCAGACGAATAATCGACGGACGGGTATGCAGAGGAGGACAACTACATGCCCTCCTCTGAAGACGAGATTAGCCTCGGCGACAACGAGTTCGGCGAGCCCGAGGACCCCGCAGAGCAGGAGTGCTTCAAGCGCCGGCTTATTGCCACTGCGAGAAGCCTGAAGAGGAAGCAGCGGCAGCTTCAAGCTGATCAAGACCTGCTCACAGATTTATGGACAGAAGTCCTGGCAGCCGAGGAATATGGACTCCAGCGCCACACGGCTGACCGGCCGCCTCGAGGTCGGGATAAAACGACATATCAGCCCGAATACCATCCTGCACCCCCGCGCCAGTTTGCTATGGACTGGGGCAATACTCAGGTCCTGCGCGATAGACTGGATAACACCGCAGGACAACCAAGATCGATCTACGGATCACGGGGCGCGCCGCAGGACATGACGATGACCGTCATACCGGATACACTAACAACAAATCTGGCCGGGCCGAATATAACTAGTCAGACGCAGCCGGACTGCGTCGTGACATAGCGCAGCACAGAGGCGCTGCACACGCCCTCTGCTTCACTGATGAAGTGATGGATCATGAATTTCCAGAAGAGTTCAAACCCGTAAACATCGAATCATACGATGGCACAACAGACCCCGCGGTATGGATCGAAGATTTCCTTCTCCACATCCATATGTCCCGCGAAGACGAACTACATGCCATCAAGTATCTTCCCCTTAAGTTCAAAGGACCCGCCCGACACTGGCTAAACAGCCTGCCCGCAACCTCCATTGGCAGTTGGGAAAACATGGAAGATGCATTTCTTGAAAATTTCCAAGGCACATATGTGCGACCTCCGGATGCCGATGACTTGAGCCACATTACTCAACAGCCTGGAGAATCCGCAGGAAATTCTGGACTCGTTTCCTAACTAAAAAGAACCAAATAGTTGACTGTCTGGACGCCGAAGCCCTCGCGGCCTTCAAGCATAATAACCGTGACGAGTGGCTCATCCGACACCTCGGCCAGGAGAAACCCAAGTCCATGGCATCTCTCACGATACTAATGACCTGCTTTTGCGCGGGCGAGGACAGCTGGTTGGCTCGCAGTAGCACTAACCCACATTCTGGCACATCAGATGTCCGTGACAACAATGGCAAGCTACGACGCAATAGACACAAGCGACGGAACAACAGCGACAACACCGAAGACACGGTTTGGAATTCCAAGATGCACCCTTGTGCACAATATGAGATCATTTGAACAAACTATGCCATGAATGTGGCCATAAGATTGATCATTTGGCTTGAAAGCCATGAATCTTCACACATGATAGCTAATTTTTGAGAACACTTTTTTAAAATAATTGCCAAATTACAAGTTTATTATTTTTCTTGGAAACTTGGTCACATATAATGACACAATGCAAAGGTTTTCCAAATTTTTGATTTTTTGAAATATTTATGCCCGTTTCAAAATGCGGTCAAAACGGCGGGCTTGACCGTTCCTAGCTAGTGGTTTAATCATGGAATTTTTGGTGTTTCTCTGATTAAATAGATACTTATGCACCTATAAATGATTTTTGGAAAAAATAAAGAGCAAACTACGAGGTAGCTGCAGTTCAAATTTGATCCGCTTCCAACTAAATCGGCGGGAATTTGTCTTTTTCACCAGAGGTGGATCAAAACTCTTTACACCCAATCATTTGGTCAATTGTGCATTAAATATGGCCTAGTATTTTAGAAAAATGATTTGGTCCAATTTTGCAACAAATATATAGTAGGTCCTTCACAAAAAAAAACTCATTTTGGGCACTCGAAAAATGAAAAATTGTTTTTTCGTCCAAAGAAAACGAATACTTCCTTAGGAAATATTGTTTACCATTCCAAGATGCACCATTATGCACAATATCAGATCATTTCTATGAATTTTTCATGTGAAAAAGTAGAAAATGACCCCCCCCTAAAAACTCATTTCTCTTAACAGTTTTTAAAAGATATTTGTCTTATTCCAATTCCAAGTTTATTTGTTTTCGTAAAAACTATGTCACATTTGGTGACACAATGAGAATGTTTCTTTTTGAATTTCTCATATCATAAAACTATTTATATGATTCAACACCTTTTTTTTTCAAAAATATAGTTCAACACCTTATTTCTAGTCGATTACGACCAGTTTAGAAGGTCATAACAAGTACTGAGTTCTGATTGGTCGGTAGACATGTCGCGCGGATCGTGCTCAAACACCGTCAGATGCTCTCGGATCCGACGGTAGCCCTTTCTCCCTCACCCACTCCCCCTCTTTGTTTGAAACAAAAGAAAAAGGAAAAAAAAAGTCCCTCATCCTCTCACCCCACGAACCCTCGTGCTCCAGATCTGCCACCCGCTCATGCGCTACCTCTCCCCCATCGTCGTCGCCGCCACCCTGCCGATCCATTCTCCCCGATTCAGATCCGACCCCGCCGCCCGCACCCGCGTGCCACCACCCGCTCCCACCACGCCGCACGCCCCACGCTGGAAAAGGGAAGGCGAGCCACCTCCGCCCTCCCCTCGCCCCCGTGCTGGTCCTGTTCCCCTCACATTTCCGTCGAAGCACCATCTCCATCAATCGATCTCCCGAGCAATTGATCTCCCTCCCCGATCTACTCGCTGGTTATGGAGGACGAACCGGAGGGGCGAGGGGAGGGGGAGCGTGGACGCCAACTGGCGCCTCACCCAAGACTCAGATCCCGCCACCGCAACCGCCGGAGGTGGGGTTGACCCAAATGCACCGGTGCCCCACTGCCGGAGGCGACTGGCGCTCCAGGCTCCATCCCGACGCCCGCACCAGGATCGTATGGTGACATTCTTAGGTCAATTGAAAGGTTGCTGGCGGTGCCATCGGAGTGACGCTCTGGTTGGTTGGACGGTTGTGCGCAGCTGCCGTCATGACACCACGACAGGAGGATTCGCCACCAGCGTTGCTGTTGTGCAGCGGGATGGGGAACTGGGTTGCTCCACCGTGAGGTGGTGGGCGCCGGTGGTGCTGTCCGACGAACAGGGGCCAGGGGCAGCGCGGCCGTCTCCTCCATCGTCCACCGGCGCCACCCCGGTCAGAGTACGTCTTGGACCCACCGCATCAGCACCCAGGCCTCATTCCCATTCCGTTTGTTCCATTCACTCTTTGATCCCTAATTTTGCTAGTAGTAATTTTGGAATCTGCACAATTTTTTTTGTACATACTGTATTTGCTGTGCTTGATGGGGGTATCAATCTAATTCATTTTCAGCATCATAATGTACATTTACATGTACCCAAGTTCACTGTCCATACACAACTCTGAATTACTTATAAGAAACAGAAACAATTGTTAGGTCCAGTAAAAGCATCGCATAACCAGCAGAACTCATTTTGGTTCCACCAAGGATGACAGTGCTTGATTGATGATCTTACAGAAATTGACTCAGGGATCTTCAGTCTTGAATTTCTACAACCCTGATAATATTGCCTCATTCACTATGCAGTTCATGTACATCAGGTGTCAGTTGTGTAACGCACAAGGCAGGGCATTGGAACCTAATGTAGGTTACGCCGGCCGATGGTAGACCTTGTAAAAAGTCTTTGGAAACTGTCAGGCCTCAAAATATCCGTAGAAGATGGCGACATTTAGTGCTAGTTAATCAAATGCAACTTATGGAAATATCGGGTTATCCTATGATGCAGAAATCTCGTATTTGCTGCATCTTTCTAGTTTATTAAGGAAGCACTGAGCTAGCTTGAGCAGTAAAAAATGAACACTTGGTACCATTTACTACAACCCCTGATTTTGCTATATCATGTTGAAACTGACACACTTGTGGATGCATGATGATGCAGATTGTAGGCAGATGCATGGCGAATGCTTCTTCAGGGGCAAAGAAGAAATCTTCAAGAAGAAGGTGCCCGAAGCTGATGCCGCGTCGAGTGACTGATCTTCCCTCGGGGTCACCTGCTGTAGTCATATTATCGTTGGATCTCCTCCCCCCTCTCTCTCTCTCTGTTTTTCTGTCAATAGCTAGTAGCATAAGTTGGAGCTGGCTATACCTGGAACTTAATCTGCATTTATTCAACTAGATCAAGTACAAGAACATTAGTTCGTAATCTTCTATTAATACATCTCCTAGTCGTAAATTTCCTGAAGTAGTGCATGTATATATTGTTTAATTAGAAAATGGATGTGATTTCTAACTTGATTGTTGTAGGCTACAAGATATATCTCTGTTGGTTCATCTTGCTGTAGAATATTCCCCTGTTCATTCATTTATGTGTATTGCTATTTACCTCTGGAGACATGTGAGAAGCGCTCATCTATATGTTTATATTTTGAGCAGCTGGGTACAACTACAGTTGCATAACCATCTAGCCAAATTTTGGGAGGATGGCATAAAAGATTAGATAACCCCGCCGCCATGGTGATGAAGCTGAGCCTAGGCTACAACCCCCTCGAGTGATATCCCCAGCTCCCCTTCTACCCCTCCTACTTGCTCTATGATTCTATGCTCTGCCTTCGTGAGGTGTAATTGTTCAATTTTTTTCATAGTCGAGCATTGGATGATATTGTATCTGTCATGATGTACATGGTTCACGAAGTATGCAAACCTACAGCTTGTTGTGCTAGTGATAGTAGTATAATGCAGCTTGTTGTAATAATGATACTGCTATGGCTTTCACATTCATTCATTCTCTGATTGTTCTAGGAGTCCTCATTCATTTGAAAAATCTGTGCAGATGTAGTCATTCGGGAGAAGCATCCCCATACTAGCACATGTATTTGAAATATATATTCAAATTTGTTCATTCCGGAGAAGCACACCCATATTAGCCATTGTAGGGGAGGAAGGGATCAGGGAGTTGAGTTGCTTGACTTTCTTTTGTAATATATAATTTGTGCATATGCTGTGACATGATCGATGATTATTATTGTACTTTCAGCGTGTGTTGAACTTAATGAAACGGTTTGTTGTGGTTTTCTAGATCTTGTACTGTTGATGTCACAGGGGAAGGGATCTTGGAGTGACGGCTACCTTTGAGATGTACTGGTGGGCTCCCATCGGGATGATTCTCACGTAGACGTTGAACGAGATGGTTTCCAGCTGTGCGCCCAGTCCTGAACTCGCCATTTGTGTCCTCCTGCAGTTCCAGAAGGTTCGGTCGTGAACGCTAACTGACAGGACTCTAAACTATGCCCTTCTCATTTCTGCCCAATTCGCCATGGATAGGATTCTTGCTGGTTGAGCGCAGGAACACTCTGCATAGTTAAGGCGACAATGCAGACCAAATCTTCTTCCAGTACATACCCATCCAGTGCATTGACTTGGAGTTGGCTATGCATGAGGTCTCCTTTTACTTACTCCGTACTCGAAGGTGGAACAAAATCTTGCTTGTTCAGTATGGTCCAGCCTAGCATGTATATATACCCAGTAGTTTGTGTTCTTGATATCTACATGTAGCGTCATGAGGAATAAACCTGCTGATTTCATATGTCGTCCTATGGAAGTCACCCGACTTCTTTTATCAACACTAACTTCATATAGATAGGTGATGCTTACCATACCTAAGAGTGTAGCATGCCTGAAGGGATACTCCAAAGTAGAAAATTAAAAGATGTTAGTAAAATCATTATGCATCCGTAGTGATGCTTTATCTTGCTGTGATGTAGCATCACTGACTAGTATGTTTTTTTTCAAGGTCTATACAAGTGCCATCTATGTCTGGCAACATAAGCCTCTTGTCATGTCATCTATCTATTATCACGTTAGATGTTTTATTTAGTGAATGTTGTATTTCTTGAAAGCGTCGATGTACTGATGCGAACACTGCTTGTGTAGTTATGACTAATTAGTTTTCCCCTCTCTTATATAGGAGTTCCTAGGTCGAAGAAATTTGGAGAAGCTCGAAGCCCCTGTCAGCGACTTGCTTTATATGTTATTGAACTTGTAATGCAGAATTTTCGTGGAATTTTGATGTAAGGCTGATCTTGGGAATTGGGTGTATATTTACTTGTTGTACTTTGTTATTCAAATGCTGGTTGTACTTGTTATACAAATGCTTGGAATTTGAATTTGTGCTAAATGTATACATAGTACCGAAAGAGGCCTTGGCCCAAACGTACTGGACCTTAAAAAGGCCACTGACCAAACATAGTTGAACTCGGTTTCAGCAAATACCAGTATATTAATTCTTGAAAATAAATAAAATGAACTGCAAAAAGGCCGATTTATGAAATTTAAAAGGAGAGCAAAAAAGGCCGAGGCTACAAAAAATGAATTGATTGTAATAGGCTGTGGCCCAGAAATTTAAAAGGAGAGCAAAAAAGGCCGAGGCTCGTCAAGTTTAACCTGAGTAGTCCGCATGTGCAACTATTTTGCACCTGTTGTATTTGAATGTCGAGCCTATCACACCCGATCATCACGTGGTGTCTCAGCACGAAGAACTTTCACAACGGTGCATACTCAGGGAGAACACTTCTTGATAATTAGTGAGAAATCATCTTAAAATGCTACCGTCAAACAAAAACAGAATAAGATGTATAATAGATAAACATCATATGCAATCAAAAAATGTGACATGATATGGCTATGATCATCTTGCGCCTTTGATCTCCATCTCCAAAGTACTGTCATGATCTCTATTGTCACCGGCACGACACCATGATCTTCATCATCTTGATCTATATCAATGTGTCGTCACATGGTCGTCTCGCCAACTATTGCTCTTGCAACTATTGCTATCGCATAGCGATAAAGTAAAGCAATAATTTGGCACTTGCATCTTATGCAACAAAGAGACAACCATAGGGCTTCTGCCAGTTGCCGATAACTTCAACAAAACGTGATCATCTCATACAACAACTTATATCTCATCACGTCTTGACCATATCACATCACAACATGCCCTGCAAAAACAAGTTAGACATCCTCCGCTTTGTTGTTGCAAATTTTATGTGGCTGCTATGGGCTGAGAAAGAACCGTTCTTACCTACGCATCTAAACCACAACGATAGTTCGTCAAGTTAGTGCTGTTTTAACCTTCTCAAGGACCGGGCGTAGCCACACTCGGTTCAACTAAAGTTGGAGAAACTGACACCCGCCAGCCACCTGTGTGCAAAGCACGTCGGTAGAACCAGTCTCGCGTAAGCGTACGCGTAATGTTGGTCCGGGCCGCTTCATACAACAATACCGCCGAACCAGAGTATGACATGCTGGTAAGCAGTATGACTTGTATCGCCCACAATTCACTTGTGTTCTACTCGTGCATATAACATCAACGCATAAAACCTAGGCTCCGATGCCACTGTTGGGGAACGTAGTAATTTCAAAAAAATTCCTACGCACACGCAAGATCATGGTGATGCATAGCAACGAGAGGGGAGAGTGACGTCTACGTACCCTCGTAGTCCGAAAGCGGAAGCGTTATGATAACGCGGTTGACGTAGTCGTACGTCTTCACGGCCTGATCGATCAAGCACCGAAACTACGGCACGTCCGAGTTCTAGCACACGTTCAGCTCGATGACGTCCCTCGAACTTCGATCCAGCCGAGTGTCGAGGGAGAGTTCCGTCAGCATGACGGCGTGGTGACGGTCTTCATGTTCTACCATCGCAGGGCTTCGCCTATGCACCGCTACGATATTATCAAGGTGGACTATGGTGGAGGGGGCCACCGCACACGGCTAAGAGATCCAAGGGATCAATTGTTGTTATGCTAGAGGTGCCCCCCTGCCCCCGTATATAAAGGAGCAAGGGGGGAGGGGGCGGCCGGCCTAGGAGGGGGCGGCCGGCCTAGGAGGGGGCGCGCCAAGGGGAGTCCTACTCCCACCGTGAGTAGGACTCCCTCCTTCCTTGTTGGAGTAGGAGAAGGGAAAAGAGGGGGAGAGAAAAAAGGAAAAGGGGGCTGCGCCCCTTGTCCAATTCAGACCAGAGGGGGGGGGGGGCGCAGGCCTCCTTCCTTTTGGCCTCTCTCCTCTATTCCCGTATGGCCCAATAAGGCCCATATACTCCCCGGCGAATTCCCGTAACTCTCTGGTACTCCAAAAAATACCCGAATCACTCGGAACCTTTCCGAGGTCCGAATATAGTCGTCCAATATATCGATCTTTACATCTCGACCATTTCGAGAGTCCTCGTCATGTCCCCGATCTCATCCGGGACTCCGAACTTCTTTGGTACATCAAAACTCATAAACTCATAATATAACTGTCATCGAAACCTTAAGCGTGCGGACCCTACGGGTTCGAGAACAATGTAGACATAACCGAGACATGTCTCCGATCAATAGCCAATAGCGGAAACTAGATGCTCATATTGGCTCCCACATATTCTACGAAGATCTTTATCAGTCAAACCGCATAACAATATATGTTGTTCCCTTTGTCATCGGTATGTTACATGCCCGAGATTCGATCGTCGGTATCTCAATACCTAGTTCAATCTTGTTACCGGCAAGTCTCTTTACTCATTCTGTAATACATCATCCCGAAACTAGCTAATTAGTTGCAATGCTTGCAAGGCTTATAGTGATGTGCATTACCGAGTGGGCCCAGAGATACCTCTCCGACAATCGGAGTGACAAATCCTAATCACGAAATACGCCAACCCAACATGTACCTTTGGAGACACCTGTAGAGCTCCTTTATAATCACCCAGTTACGTTGTGATGTTTGGTAGCACACAAAGTGTTCCTCCGGTAAACGGGAGTTGCATAATATCATAGTCATAGGAACATGTATAAGTCATGAAGAAAGCAATAGCAACATACTAAACGATGAGGTGCTAAGATAACGGAATAGGTCAAGTCAATCAAATCATTCTCCTAATGATATGATCCCGTTAATCAAATAACAACTCATGTCTATGGTTAGGAAACTTAACCATCTTTGATTAACGAGCTAGTCAAGTAGAGGCATACTAGTGACATTATGTTTGTCTATGTATTCACACATGTATTATGTTTCCGGTTAATACAATTCTAGCATGAATAATAAACATTTATCATCAAATAAGGAAATAAATAATAACTTTATTATTGCCTCTAGGGCATATTTCCATCACATTTATGTTTTGCGATCTCATAAAGGGCTAGCGAGATACCATTTTGTTATATCATGTTATGATTGTTTTGAGAAAGTGTTGTCATCCGAGTTTTATTATTATCGCTCGCTAGCTGATTATACCATTGATATGAGTAATTGTGAGACCTAAGTGTTATTGTGAGTATGGTTAGTTCATAATATTGTTGAAACCTGAATGATGGCTTTGCATGTTTACAACAACAAGCGCTAATAGAGTTTGTAAAAGTTTTTCTTTATCACTTTCAGTTTATCAACTGAATTGCTTGAGAACAAGCAAAGGTTTAAGCTTGGGGGAGTTGATACGTCTCCAATGTATAAACTTTTACAAACACTTTTGCCCTTGTTTTGGACTCTAACTTGCATGATTTGAATGAAACTAACCCAGACTGGCGCTGTTTTCAGCAGAATTGCCATGATGTTGTTTCAGGTGTAGAAAACAAAAGTTCTCGGAATGTCCTGAAAATCCTCGGAGACACTTTTTGGAAAGTATGAAAAATACTGGAGAAAGAATAAAGACCAGGGGCCCCACACCCTGTCCACGAGGGTGGAGAGTGCGCCCTCCCCCCTGGGCGCACCCCCCTGTCTCGTGGGCCCCCTGAGGCTCCGCCGACCTCAACTCCAACTCCATATATTCCGTCTCGTGGAGAAAAAAATCAGAGAGAAAGTTTCATCGCGTTTTACGATATGGAGCCTCCGCCAAGCCCTAATCTCTCTTGGAGGGCTGATCTAGAGTCCGTTCGGGGCTGCGGAGAGGGGGATTCTTCGCCGTCGTCATCATCAACCATCATCCATCACCAATTTCATGATTCTCACCGTTGTGTGTGAGTAATTCCATCGTAGTCTTGCTGGACGGTGATGGGTTGGATGAGATTTTCCATGTAATCAAGTTAGATTTGTTAGGGTTTGATCCCTAGTATCCACTATGTTCTGAGATTGATGTTGCTATGGCTTTGCTATGCTTAATGCTTGTCACTAGGGCCCGAGTGCCACGATTTCAGATCTGAACCTATTAAGTTTTCATGAATATATGTGTGTTCTTGATCCTATCTTGCAAGTCTATAGTCACCTATTATGTGTTATGATCCGACAACCCCGAAGTGACAATAATCGGGATACTTCTTGGTGATGACCGTAGTTTGAGGAGTTCATGTATTCACCATGTGTAAATGCTTTGGTCCGGTTCTCTATGAAAAGGAGGCCTTAATATCCCTTAGTTTCCACTAACCCCGCTGCCACGGGAGGGTAGGACAGAAGATGTCATGCAAGTTCTTTTCCATAAGCACGTATGACTATATTCGGAATACATGCCTACATTACATTTATGAATTGGAGCTAGTTCTGTGTCACCCTATGTTATAGCTATTACATGAGGAATCGCATCCGACAGAATTATCCATCACTGATCCATTGCCTACGAGCTTTTCACATATTGTGCTTCACTTATTTACTTTTCTGTTGCTACTCTTACAATCACTACAAAACCCAAAAATATTACTTTTGCTATCTTTATCTTTACCACTGTTACCATTACTATCATACTACTTTGCTACTAAATACCTTGCTGCAGATACTAAGTTATCCAGGTGTGGTTGAATTGACAACTCAACTGCTAATACGCAAGAATATTCTTTGGCTCCCCTTGTGTTGAATCAATAAATTTGAGTTGAATACTCTACGCTCGAAAGATGTTGCGATCCCCTACACTTGTGGGTTTTCACTCCTCCCTCTGCTGCGAATTGCGAGGTTGGGGATCGTACTCATCATGGCCGAACGACGCGCCATCGCCGCCGTCGTTGCTGCCATTGCAGCGAAAACCAGGCGGGCTGCGATAGTGATCGACCATGAGGACTTCTGCCGCGGGGTCACAACTCCCGCTCTCGGAAAGAGTATCCGCAGTCCCAAACAGGTCCACTGGACCGCGGTGAATTTCATCGGGCTTGATTGCTGCAACTTGGAGGGTTGTCGTCTAGCGAGCCACCGCATGCCTCACCCATCGCTGGAGCCACAACCGACCGGATCACTTGCGGTGGCGTCCAGCGGAGTGAGTAGGCAACGTGAAAGACGGCCGATACAGAGTCGACGGTTGTCGTAGGAGGACGTCGCAAGCACTCCCAAGGAAGTGCGAAGATCCACGGACCGGGAGAGCCTCGACGTCGAGGGGAGCTTACTGAAGCCAGGCGGAGTCGTCGGCGACGAAATTGAGCGCATCGAGTCCGAACTCACGGCCCATGACCAAAACGTCACCGGAAACCATGCTGATGAAGTTCGGAGAAAATGGAACCTCGCCGGAAGTTGCTAAGACATTTTACCCCATGGTGGGCGCCAACTGTCGTGGTACTAAGTCTGATAGTAAGAATAGGGGTACGTATGAGGAGGCGAGTCCCTAGCTACAATGAGGTTGTACACACGATTTTATGAGTTTAGGCCCCTCTCGGAGGAGGCAAAAGCCCTACGTCTTGGTGCCCTGAGACGGTCAACTTGAATATGGTATGTGTGTTACAGGCGGTGCGAACCCTTGTCCCAGAGGAAGGGGGTGTCTTATATAGAGTGCGTCAGGACTCCAGCCCACCTCTGTTACAGGGGTTCAATGTACATTAAGATAGGGCGTTACTGGTAGCGTCAACTATAAATTGTATTTAATGATCTTTAAGACTACGGAGTGAACTCCTGACTATTGCCCTTTTGAGTGACTCTACGTCTTCCATACTGCGAGTGGTTTCTTGTCTGGTCGAATGGCTTCATCTTGGTCGAGTGACTTTGGGGTACCTGAGTGAGGTGATTGGTCGAGTGGATTGCACTCGATTGCTTCAGTCGGTACCCCTTGCTATATCTTGGATGTCCTTGACTCTAGGGTAGTGACCTTGGGTAGGGCGTATAGGTCAAGTCTATGACCCTACCCTAGGTCTATGGCATCATCACGAGGGAAAAGGCCGATCCTTGCACCCTTTATCAAGTATATATGTGCATTAGTTAAATAAGAGATATTGTGATATCCCATGATATCCATCTCCCAACATGGAACAACCTGCAACTGCACCTACAACTAGCAACACTATAAGAGGGGCTGCTCAAAGCAGTAACATAGCCAAACAACTGTTTGCTAGGACGGTGGAAAAGGTTAGAGACTGCTTCATGGCATAATGGGAGGCTTGATAAACAAGTGGTAGGAAGTGCGACATAGTGATAGCATCGAGACAACTAGCATAACAATGATAGTAATGAGATCCAATGTGACGGTCATCCTGCCGGAAATCCTGATAGGAGGAAGAATGAGTCCATCAAGAAGATGAACATGCATAGACGAACCAGGCGTAGTCGAACGAATCCTCACGATCACAATGAAATAGGAACTATCGAGAAGAAGCACAACCGGAAAGAAGCAAACAACACGGTAAACACACAACACATAAACATGGCATGACGCTCAACCAGGTATGATGCATGACAAGGCTATATGATGCTCCTCATGACAAGAGATGATGCATGCAAGAACATCACATAAAAGCATGTTTAAATGAGGCCACAACTAACATATAACAATTCCGGGAAGTTATCATATTAAAATTTCGAAATTGGTCCAGATCTGAATAACCCATTATGTTAGTGTTGTTAAACAACAAGTTATATGCACCATGATGATCTACACGTTTTTCTAGTCAAGTTCCATATATGTCAATTATCACTGCAATTATTTTCCACATTTTGCATCAATTGTTCTGACGGACATGATTTCTATCTGGCTACATAATCACTAGGAAAAAGGCCTAATCTCACTCAGTTGGTAATCACATGGTGTCTACCAAAGAAGCAAACATGCCTGCTTGTCTTTGTTACGGGGGTGATGTCCGAATCATCTTTGCATCTGTCATTACAGGGACACTGTCCCCTAAAATTTACATCAGCACCAAATTTTGTGCTGATGAGAAAACAATGTATTGTGAAATAGTTGGCAAAATTTCGTTGGACTGTTCATAGGGCAAATGCTCAGCAAAAACTTTATGGAGGAAATGCTGTGCTGATTGGCAGTGGTTCCCTTTGTAACTTGTCACATTGTAACATCAGCAAGGATGCTGCCAGGGTTCATTTCATTCTTCCATCAGAATAAATTGGCTAGGCTAGCTAGCAAAGCATCAGAAGTTATTTCTTTGTCTGGTGACCAGAAACAGCCATGGCCGTGCTGGGACGAGCTTCGATGGCACTCCAGTTGCTGTTTGTGGCTGTGGTGATCCTGTTGCTGTTTGCGGCGGGGGTGAACAGCATCGTCGCCTCCAGGGTGATTCCGATGATCTTTGTGTTCGGCAAATGCACTGCCAATGTCGGGAACAACAACTACCTGCTCGGGACCAGTGCTAGAGCTGACTTCCCTCACAATGGCGTCGACTTCCCCGGCGGTGAGCCGACGGACAGGTTCAGCAACAGTTTCATTGGCACCGACTTCTTGGGTGAGCAAGTGTGACGCGCGGATAATCAAGCTACAGTAACATTTGCTAATGATGCCACGTCACCTCAATTACTATTGCCAATCTCGCGTTAGTTCAAAACCAATTCAAAATCCAAATTCAAAAACAAGTCAAACAATTAAAGTTTTGAAAAGTCAAAACTAAAATGACCTTATTGTTTAAATGCACTAAACTAATTAAATTCCTTTTAAATTTTGTAAAATACTAAACTATATTATTTTGGGATGAAACTTTTTGTGGTTGTGACATAATTTGTAACATTAATTTAGGTGCCACTTTGGTGTTTTATTAAAACCAAAATAATTAGGAACTAAAAGAAAACAGAAAAGAAAAATAAGAAAAAGTAAAAGAAAACAAAACAAACAAAAAAAGGGAAAGGGAACCCGCCCTTCACTGGGCTCCGGCCCAGCTGGCCAGCCCACCTGGCCCACCTAACCTTCCCTGGCCTATATATCCTCGTACCCCAAACCCTAACCCCCGAATCACCCCACTCCTCCCCCGAACGATCCCCACCCCACTCTCTCGTCCGTCCCGCCCCCCTCCCGATCCGATTTGGATTGGGGGCTCGACCCACCCCGCCGCCAAGACGCCGCCCGGAGGCCCCCTCCCCCCGCCTGAGGACCGCTGTCACCGGTCTCATCCCGGACGTCGTCTTGGCCACCACCACCATCTTCGTCATCCTCCTCCCCGACGCGGTCCACCGACCTCGACGCCGCACGAACCACCGTCGCCGAGGCCATTCGCCGCAGCTCCTCCGTCATCGCCGGAATGCTGTCCCCGTCCTCCTCCTCGACCCACACTGCCCCGTGCCCTACGCTACTCGGTGAGGCCCCCGGCCTCTTCTCTTTCCCTCGTGACCGAACGCACGCACTCACCGCTCCGCCGAACCCCCCGCGACCGAGCTCGCGTTTGCCCTGCCCGAAGTCGTGCCCATCACCGCACGCGCTGGCCATCCCAGCTCAGGTGCCCACCTCCGCCTACCGCGGCTGGCCGGCCGAACGCCGTCGCCGCCGTGACCCTGCTCGGCCCGTCGCGCCGTCTCGCTCCCGCGCGCTCGCCCCGTGCCGCGCCCCGGCTCCCCTACTGCTGCTCTCTCCGGCCACGCCCACATCTAGAGCCGGCTGTCCCGTGCCGTTGCTGGCCTCGCCGCTGGCCACCGCGAGCCCCCTGTGCGCGTCCATTCGGGCGACTCCGCGCTCGGGTTCCCCCGTTGGTGCCCGCCCCTCGTCCGCTAGCCCAGCGCCCGTGAAGGCCCCCCTGGCCCATTGACATGTGGGGCCCAGCCCCTAGAACATAAAAAAAAGAGAAAAGAAAAGATTAAAAAAGGAATTAAAAATAACAATAAATACATATATTAATTAATTAACTTAATTAATTGTGTTTAGATAACCTAATATATTAATTAAACTTAATTAATCCTGCTTAATTAAGCCCCAATCTACATGTTAGTCTATGACAGGTGGGTCCCATTGGACCCACATGTCAGTTTGACCAGTCAACACCTCTGTTGACTGCTGACATCATGCTGACGTCAGCATGCACTATTCTGGATAATGTTGATTTACATTAATTAAATAAATTCCATAAAATGATTAAATCTTTAGAAAATCATATAAAATAATCCGTAACTCGGATGAAAATACTTTCAACATGAAAGTTGCTCAGAACGACGAGACTAATCCAGATACGCAGCCCGTTCGTTCGCCACACGTCCCTAGCATAGAAAACACGCGACTTTCCCCCTCTGGTTCACCTGTCCGAAAACGCGAAACACCGGGGATACTTTCCCGGATGTTTCCCCCTTTTGCCGGTATCACCTACTACCGCGTTAGGGCACACCTAACCCCGCTCATTGTCATGTCATGCATCGTCATGCTTATGTTTTCTTTGTTTTTACTATTTCTTCCCCCTCTTCTCTCCGGTAGACTACGAGACGGACGCTGCTGCTGTCCAGTTCGACTACGGAGTTGACGACCCCTCCTTCTTGCTAGAGCAACCAGGCAAGCCCCCCCCCTTGATCACCAGATATCGCCAATTCTTCTCTATACTGCTTGCATTAGAGTAGTATAGCATGTTACTGTTCGGTTACTCCTATTCTGTTGCATAGCCTGTCATTGTTGCTACAGTCATTGATACCTTACCCGCAATCCTAAATGCTTAGTATAGGATGCTAGTTTATCATCATTGGCCCTACATTCTTGTCAGTCTGCCTTGCTATATTATTGGGACATGATCACTCAGGAGGTGATCACGGGTATATACTATACATATATACATACTATACAGATGGTGACTAATGTCGGGACGGCTCGTTGTGTACCCGCGAGTGATTCACGGATTGGGGGCTGAAAGGACCTTTGTCCCGATGGCCCTCTGTGTGAATCTTTGTGGCGGAGCGACAGGGCAGGTTGAGACCACCTAGGCGAGAGGTGGGCCTGGCCCTGGTCGGCGTCCACGGTTATTTCATAATAACACGCCTAACGAGATCTTGGTATTTGATCTGAGTCTGGCCACTGGCCTATACGCACTAACAAACTATGCGGGAAAGATATGGGCACTCGACGTCGTAGTATCAGCCAAAGCCTTCTTGACGTCAGCGACGGAGCGGCGCGTGCCGGATTGGACTGGAACGCCTGCTCTTGTATTCGGGAGGCTAGGTCTCCTTCCAGCCACCCACGCAACATGCAGGTGTGCAATGGGCGATGGGCCCAGACCCCTGCGCGCATAGGATTTAGACCGGCGTGCTGACCTCTCTGTTGTGCCTAGGTGGGGTTGCGACGTGTTGATCTTCCGAGGCCGGGCATGACCAAGGAAAGTGTGTCCAGCCAAATGGGATCGAGCGTGTTGGGTTATGTGGTGCACCCCTGCAGGGAAGTTAATCTATTCGAATAGCCGTGTCCCTCGGTAAAAGGACGACCCGGAGTTGTACCTTGACCTTATGACAACTAGAACCGGATACTTAATAAAACACACCCAAACAAGTTGCACAGACAACCCGGTGATTGCTTTTCCATAGGGCGACGAGGGAAGGATCGCCGGGTAGGATTATGCTATGTGATGCTACTTGGAGGACTTCAATCTACTCTCTTCTACATGCTGCAAGACGGAGGCTGCCAGAAGCATAGTCTTTGACATGATTAGCTATCTCCCTCTTATTCTGGCATTCTGTAGTTCAGTCCACTGATATGGCCCTTCACACATATACCCATGCATTTGTAGTGTAGCTCCTTGCTTGCGAGTACTTTGGATGAGTACTCACGGTTGCTTTCTCCCTCTTTCCCCCTTCCCCTTCTACCTGGTTGTCGCAACCAGATGCCGGAGCCCAGGAGCCAGACGCCACCATCGACGACGACTCCTACTACACTGGAGGTGCCTACTACTACGTGCAGGCCGCTGACGACGACCAGGAGTAGTTTAGGAGGATCCGAGGCAGGAGGCCTGCGCCTCTTTCGATCTGTATCCCAGTTTGTGCTAGCCATCTTATGGCCACTTGTTTAACTTATATATGTACTCAGATATTGTTGCTTCCGCGGACTCATTTATGTTGAGCACTTGTATTCGATCCCTCGAGGCCCCTGGCTTGTAATATGATGCTTGTATGACTTATTTTATTTTAGAGTTATGTTGTGATATCTTCCCGTGAGTCCCTGATCTTGATCGTACACGTTTGCGTGCATGATTAGAGTACGGTTGAATCGGGGACGTCACAAGTTGGTATCAGAGCTGACTGCCTGTAGGAATCCCCCTTCCAAACTCCTTGGTCGAAGTTGAGTCTAGTCATTGCAAAACTTTTACTAACATGGCTGTGTGGCTTACGGGCCCACGTCGCCATTGGGTGGTATTAGGATCTTTTACTCCTGGGACTCTGATCTCTCTTCTATTCGGGTTAAAATGATTTTGCCAACTCTAACTCTAGGATCTCGTAATTACTTTCTCCCAGAGAGCCCGTCACTCCAGACGATTGCTTGGCGCACCGTAGGGTTCCGAAGATACTCTCCGATGTTTTTCAGAGAACTCGTGCTCATCGGGTTTGCAACCCTACCACCGAGACATCCCTTTGGATAGCTACGTATACTTGCCACCCTTACCTTCATTTTCGATTACTCTTGTTACTACAAGATACCCTGAACAACTTCCCGCTATTCCGAGAATCCTTCGTGCTTGCTGCCTTGCAGCTCTTTTCTGCAGGATTACACCGGCGCATAAATTCTCACCCTTATCGAGGATTTCTTCATTCCTAGTTGTTTTCGTGTTTCACTAAATTCTTCAGGATACTATTCGGTTTTCCGAAAATCCTTAGGAGCCTATTGCTCTTGAATTCCTTTCCTTCCGGTACTATGGTTAATTCCATATTTCTAGCAATCTCCATTGACATCCTTTGTCACTATCATTTCACTCCCCTTGATTCATTATTTTGCGAATGCTCACAATCCTCAATCAGGTCATAGAATTCGCCCCTTCAGCTCTGATGTCATTCTAAACATGAGCTGGTTCTCGACCAATCAAATTGCCGTCGATTGTACCCCTAAGACTGCTTAACTTATCCATTCTTAATCAGAGCATCTGCTTCTGATCCTCCGTTTTGGAAATCATAATTCCTTTGTTATCTAAGCATCGAATTATTCAAATGTTCTATAATCAGATGCCCTTGCATTGTTTCTTTATCTGGTTGTGTGTCGATGCTCACATCAGCTCTGTTATGGGTCGTCGGATCCTTTGTTCAAATATCATCCGACAGAGTCCTTCGTACACAAAAACCTTGACAAGTTCTTTCCCTGATACAAAATGCCATTGGTAAATCCTATTCTCGGATTTGGTCAACCATGCTCTGCCTTCGAGCTGGTGATAATTACTCTCGAAGCTTGTGGTATATGTTCCTAAGATGCCCCGATGGGTTGAACCTATGCCTTCCTTAATCTGTGGGAACCCGAGAGTTTTCACGAGTCATATTCTTCTGGTATTTTGCCAGATAAAGTTTCAACACTACAACTTCTTCGAAAGTGAGAAGTGAATGAAAGGTTATGCATTGGAGAAGTGGGAGTCGACCTTGAACTTAGTGTTCATGCCCATGGATATGATGTAGAACTTATCATTAAAGCTTCTCTTAAATTAATTATTCCTTTGGTATAAGTTCATCCTTCTATCTGGGATCTGGTCTTGTGCAATCGTGGATCCGACCATGTTCTCCTTTAAATACCATTTCTTGTGCAAGTTTAAGCACTTGTCTTCTGCAGAGCAATACCCTAGTCCAACCTCTACTTTGATTTGTCGTCGAGTATTACCCCCGGTATCTCGAGAATATCAAAGAACTGTGTTGCTCCCTATGAGTCTTCAACTAGTATTGCTTCTCATCGATTTCAGATTTCCCCCGGGTTCTGGGTTGTCATCAACCGAGAACACCGATATGTGAACCGATTCCGCATTCCGGTTCGATAACCCCAAGTAATTGTCGTTGCTTATGACTTTAATAATCCTTCAAGTCATTCCTAGCCTAATCGGCTATATCATTATTGTGCTAAATTTTAATAGTGCTACCTGGTCCTTCTTCCCGGAGCACCAATTTCGACGATGAGCTGAGCTTTTGTCAATTTTCCTCATCATATCATTTCGCCTTGAACAGCAAGCTTGATTTCGAGTTTGTGTCGTACTCATGGTTCCAATAACCTTTCACTTCATCGTTCCTTTGACTTGATGTCATCGCTGATCGATTACATCTTCATGAAATCTCTCGACAAATGTGTCGTGATCATCATCATCATCTTGAGCTCCTCCAGGATAACAATTGAATTCATGATGAGAAAGACCATCCTTTCCCTCGATGATTAGTGTTATCATCGACCACTCTACTGCCTTCCCTCCAACACAAACTTGTTTGTGTTTTGTGTTATACCTTTGGGTTCCTTGCTATCCAGCATTTGTTCTTCTTTATGTTTGTGTTTTGTGTTATACCTTTGGGTTCCTTGCTATCCAGCATTTGTTCTTCTTTATCTTGGAGTATTACCATCTTTTATGTCAAGGATGTTGTGAGGACTGCTCCACCTCTTAAGGAATTCTTGGTATTGTGCTACTTCTCACCCTCACCATTCTTTCTTTGTCCCCGTGTTGATTCTAATCGGGATACCAACACATGAACCATGCTGCTTGGATTATGTACTTCTAGCAACCCTATTGCTTTGAAGTTAATGGTCGACATTTCATTCTTAGATCATTGGTTATCGAATCACCATTCTAACATTGATCCTGCTACCTAAGCCCATATTTCGGGTGCACCTTTCAACCAGTGATTAATTGTGTATGTTTCCCTTGAGCATACATCATTCTATCATTTGATCTGTTAAATGTTATCTCCTTGTTCACATAATTGTGGAGATCCATCTTTTGAAAATCTCAATGAATTGTCGCTGAGACAATCAGCCACCTCCTCACCTCTCCTTGAATTAATGATGAACTCTTGTTTCGGAACTCGCTCCCACTGTTCAATTCCAGAGAATCTTACGATGTCATCTCGACAATTTGGTTGCACCTCTCTTCTCAGGCATCCTGAGTTTGCGATATCCTGATGCTAATCGGATCTGGATCTCGGTCAGATATAATGGTTGGAACATATTCCCAAGAATTATAACATTGGTCTTTATATGACCCGGTAAGATGATGTCATGCCTAGCACACCTGGTCGGAGGACATATTGTTACAGTTTCCTTTTTTGCAAGGTTAGTCATTCTTCCATGAGCAAATTGTAAGACTTATTCATAAGTTGTTCCTGATGGATCCTTTTTGTTTCCAAAGTCTGATCTATACCTGTTGACCATGTCAATGCTAGCTGGAAGCATGTCTATGGTACTCCGATGTTCAACAGGAACATTTGAAGCCCAATGCTAAATGTTTCCTGCTCAATTATCCAAACACCGCTGTATTGGTAATGTCATGAAAATTCTCTCCCCTACCTAAAGAGTTTTCTACATGATATCCTGTCATGGATATCATGCTCTGCTTGTCTTTAGGAAGGATATACCCTTGAAATATGTGTTTAAGCACATTTTCCTCTCCATTGTTCTGTTTAATCTGATAATCGTATTTTCCTTTCCACTGGTTGGTTTAACGTTTCTTTTGATCTATATGATCTAAGAAATAATATTCTCCTGCTTATGTAAACACCTCGGTGTACAACTCTATCAGTAAGACCCTGTTACTATTGTTGACGACATTCTGATAACCATCGATGGACGAGAACTTTGCCTATTGGTCTGCCTCGTCCTAACGAGCAGGAAAATGGTTCTCTTTGTCCCTCGCCCTTGGTACCGATGTGGTTGCCGACATAAATGGCAGGCTATCCTCTGACATGCCTTCCTTACATGATCACACAAGACGTCTCCGCGCTTCCTACTTTTAACCCACATGGTGGGCCCATAACCCACGGTCCCACAGGATCGAAACTTGACTCTCCTGTACAACCCTGTTTATAATGGTTATTCCTCACACTTGGCTTCGTATTTAATTCACGGGCCACCTTCCTAGTGCTCTATTCTGGTATCAGACGCAATACTTACTCTTGCTGCTTTGAACCCCTTTCTCACTCTGGTTCAAACTTCGAGCAACTATCTATCCGCTTGGAACCTCTTATTGTACCTTCGTACCTTACTCTCGATGTATTTTATATGTTCAACTCGAGAGATACTCTTATGCTCATTCATGGGTTAACCCCAGATTGTTTCCCTCATAAGCATTGTCTTAGACGAGCTGCCCCATACCGATTCGTAAGTACGTTGGAGTTCCCAAAGAAAAGGACGACTTCACCATGATGACCTGAAGCAGAGAAATGCAGACGTCAATGTAATGGATCGACCTCTTCGAGAAGAGCAACCAAGGCCAAGAAGATCCGTTAGAATTTCGTAACTAGACCTTCCGCCCTTCTCTACCTCTTAAATCTCGGGACGAGATTTCTTGTAGTGGAGGAGAATTGTGATGCCCGGATAATCAAGCTACAGTAATCTTTGCTAATGATGCCACGTCACCTCGATTACTGTTGCTAATCTTGCGTTAGTTCAAAACTGATTCAAAATCCAAATTCAAAAACAAGTCAAACAATTAAAGTTTTGAAAAGTCAAAACTAAAATGTCCTTATTGTGACAAATAATTCATAAGATATATTGGTGGAGAAACCAAGTCTTTATAATATGTGTAAATGCGCTAAACTAATTAAATCAGTAGCTAAAACCATTAATTAAATGCCTTTTAAATTTTGTAAAATACTAAACTATATTATGTTGGGATGAAACTTTTTGTGGTTGTGACATAATTTGTAACATCAATTTAGGTGCCACTTTGGTGTTTTATTAAAACCAAAATAATTAGGAACTAAAAGAAAACAGAAAAGGAAAATAAGAAAAAGTAAAAGAAAACAAAACAAACAAAAAAGGGAAAGGGAACCCCCCCTTCACTGGGCTCCGGCCCAGCTGGCCAGCCCAACTGGCCCACCTAACCTCCCCTGGCCTATATGGCCTCGTACCCCAAACCCTAACCCCTGAGTCACCCCACTCCTCCCCCGCACGATCCCCACCCCACTCTCTCGTCCATCTCGCCCCCCTCCCGATCTGATCTGGATCGGGGGCTCGACCCACCCCGCCGCCAAGACACCGCCCGGAGGCCCCCTCCCCCCGCCTGAGGACCGCCGTCACCGCATCCCAGAAGTCGTCGTCTCCACCACCGCCGTCTTTGTCATCCTCCTCCCCGACGCGGTCCACCGACCTCGACGCCGCCACGAACCACCGTCGCCGAGGCCATTCGCCGGAGCTCCTCCGTCGTCGCCGGAACACCGGCCCCGTCCTCCTCCTCGACCCCCCACTGCCCCGTGCCCTACGCTACTTGGTGATGCCCCCAGCCTCTTCTCTTTCCCCCGTCACCAAATGCACGCACTCACCGCTCCGCCGACCCCCCCTCGACCGAGCTCGCATTCGCCCTGCCCGAAGCCGTGCCCATCACCGCACGCGCCGGCCTTCCCAGCTCCGGTGCCTGCCTCCGCCTACCGCGGTCGGCCGGCTGAACGCCGTCGCCGATGTGACCCCGCTCGGCCCCTCACGCCGTCTTGCTCCCGCGCGCTCGCCCCGTGCCGCGCCCGTGAAGATTTTCTTGTTGCGATGGGGCTGCAACATTTGTGAATTTCTTCGTCAGATTGATGAATCTTACTTTAGCTCCTTGCCAATCAGCATAGTAGGCATCAAAGTCATTGCTGAGGGCTTGAATTTCAGACTGAGCCTGGAGAAGTTCCTCATGTGTCATTCTGACAACGTTTTTCTTCAGGAGCTTCTCCTTTCTGTATTGAGCTTTCTTGATCTCTCTTGCCTTTTCAAACTTCCATTTCTCTTCAGTGATGAAATGGGTCAACATATGACTTTGTCCAGGGGTCAGATGAAAATCAGGCATTGGGGTGTTTGGATCCTTGTGCCGGAGATCAATATAATCGTGGATTTTTCTCGGATCCAACAGCAGTGGCACAGATGTGCCTTTGGCTCTAGCGTCCTTCACCTATGTGTCTCTGATGATTTCTGCGAGTTCATCATCAGAAGGCACATGGAATGCGACATGTTTCTTCTTTGGACTTGGCCAAGGACCTCGTCCAGCTGTTGCTTTGGTCTTCAACAGTGTGGGGCCTGATGAGGAAATTGGTGCAGCTGAGGAACTTGCTGAAACACCAGAGGCAATCGAGAAACCAGCAGTCCTTTGACATGTAGCCAGATGCACAGGAGCTGAGGAGTTTGAAGGAGCTGTTGAGGACTTTGGTGGAGCTGTAGCAGTGTGTGGAATTTGTCGTGTGGGCACTGTTGGTTAAGCACTTGGCTTACGAGCAAGCTTATTTGGCATGGATTTCCTCGGTTTGACCGAGGCCTCAGTAGCAGTAGCAGTGGCAGAATCCTCATTGAATTTGTTCACTGCCTCCTTGCCTTGTCTTGCCAATTTAGCTTGGCGCTTAGCCCATTCTTCAGGAAAGTCCTCACCACGTTTGATGCTTGTGGGGTCAGCTACTTGGTCAGGTGCCAATGGAGCTCTTGGGCATGGAGAATTGAGGGCGAATTTCCTCATGTACTTTGGAGTCACATATCTGTATTCCCTCCATTCCCTTGCCCATCTCCGTTCAATCCTCTGAATGCGCACCTTGCGCTGATTTTTGTTTTCTTTGCCAAATTTTGCTTCATCAGGTGTGCAATAGTCAGCATAAATTTCCTCAGGGATTTCAAACACAGTCATAACCTCAGGTTTCTTTCCTCCTTTCTGCGGCTTCTTACCGTCTGCCGTATTCTTCAGTTGAGGAATTTGAACAATCGAGTTCTCTGAAGAAGTATGCAGTTTTTCTTCGAGGAACGCTGCAAATGAGTTAAGTTGATGAGAACCTAGTGATTCAGCAGCAGACATGAGTACCTGTGAACAGAGTACATGTGCGAGGAATTCGGAGAGGTCATATGCGTTCTGAGGAGGTTTTTCGAAAAGAACAAGTTTTGAGGAATTTGACCAGATGAACCTTGAGGAATTTCACTAAGCGTTCTTGTCTTAGGTTCCAGAGTTGTACAGATCGAAGATCCACACAATTAGGGAATCTTGAAGAAAATGATTGCTTAGAGAAACAGTTCAAGATCATATGATGTGTGGTGTTCATATGTGTGAAGATTTGAAGAATAAACACCTTTGAAGATTTTCAGGAAAGTTTGAGAATCAAAGTGAGTAATAAAAGTAACTTTTAATTACCAAAGTGCAGAACACGACGAACTGAGAAGAACAGATATGAAGTTTGTCAGGTTAGATCTCCCACGCCCTAACTTGGAAGAGGAAGACAGCTACGGCGGCGGCGGAGTGAAGATTTCCGCGGTCGGCGTGAGTACGACGGCGACGAGGTGGAGGCAGCGAAGCTCTTCCTCACCGGCGACGTTGGAGTAGCGATGGCGCTAGGGTTTGAGGAGCTCGAGTGAGAGAGTAGCGATTGAGCGGAGTAAATGAAGTGAGGAAGTGGAGAGGGGTATTTATAGACACGGTGAAAAACTGTTTGACCAAAGATTTGGGTCGAACGTGCCCCTGCCCTTTCTCCTTCTCGCGACATGTGTCACCCACGTACTGTGTAGTTAAGATCGTGTACGATCGTGGGTGAATAGAATAATGCATTGTGGGATGCGGAACGGTTCGAGCGGCAAAACCGAAAATTTGGATAAGATTTGTTTTAAAGTTTCGTTCGCAATTCCTTCAGCTGACAAGGACACAGTGAAGATTTTGAACGAGTTTCAAATAGAACGCATATGAAGAATTTGTGAATAGATTGGGTTGAGTATAGCATAGAGGGGGAAGGGTCCGATCACACTCACTTAGCAGAAAAGCAACTTGAAGAAATAGCTATAAGTAAATGCTGTAGAGGACATAAACGCATATATATATATATAGCCAATGAAGAAAAACGAAGGAAACAGTGAAGATTTTGAAAAGTTGAAAAATTTGAAAAACTGAAGAATTTCAAAACTGAGGAAAAACTCAAATTGAAGATTTTCAACTTTTTGTGGTGGCGTGACCCACTGTATAAGAATGATGATTTCAGACACCGCGTACAATTGTCGTAGGGTTCTGAGAATCAAATTCTTCATTAATTTCTTCACACTTAGAGTGTTATCCTTCATTGATTGAAGAAAAACGTTTCTTCATGTGTTGCACATCTAAGTCATCAATTTTGCATACGTGTTAGGATGTGTGTCCTTTTCAAAGAACATTCGAAGAATATGCTTCACAGCCTTATGGTGTGATTCCTTCGGTGCAGCTTGAAATCGGGCACACATGCAAACACTAAGCATTATATCTGGCCTAGATGCACATAAGTACAATAAAGAACCAATCATGGAGCGGTATACCTTGTGATCGAAGTCAATACCATTTTCAGCATAGATGGCCATTTGTGGGCATAGGAATTTTGACGCCTTTGCAATCTTGCATGCCGAATTTCCTTAGTACATCTTTGAGGTATTTCTCCTGAGATATGAATATTCCATTTCGCTGTTGACGAATTTGAAGACCTAAGAAGAATTTCAACTCTCCCATCATAGACATTTGATATTCTTCACTCATCATATAGGCAAATTCATCACTATAACGTTGGTCAGTACAACCAAAGATAATATCATCAACATATATTTGGCACACAAACAGCTCACCATCATAAGATTTAGTAAAGAGAGTAGGGTCGAGTGAACCTGATGTGAAGCAATTCTTCATGAAGAATTCCTTCAATGTATCATACCACGCCCGAGAGGCTTGCTTGAGGCCATAGAGGGCCTTATTAAGTCTGAAGACTTTGTCAGGATTCTTTGGATCTTCAAAACTTGGGGGTTGAGAAACATATACTTCTTCCTCAAGCTTACCATTGAGGAATGCACTTTTCACATCCATTTGATATAAGATGATATCATGATGGTTAGCATAAGCAAGTAATATGCGAATAGCCTCAAGTCTAGCAACAGGTGCAAAAGTTTCATCGAAATCAATTCCTTCAACCCGTGTGTAGCCTTGAGCTACCAGTCGTGCCTTATTCCTCACCACAAGGCCATTTTCATCTTGTTTGTTGCGGTAGATCCACTTTGTGACAATGATATTATGCTTGCGAGGATCTGGATGTTTGACCAGTTCCCAGACATTGTTGAGCTCGAACTGATGTAATTCTTCTTGCATGGCCTGAATCCACTCTGGCTCCAGAAATGCTTCATCTACCTTAGTGGGCTCTGTGATAGAGACAAAAGCATAGTGCCCACAAAAGTTAGATAAATATGAAGCTTTTGAGCGTGTGAGAGGACCTGGCACTCGAATGTCATCGATGATCTTCTCCACTTGCACTTCTTTTGCAACGCGAGGATGAGCTGGTTGTCGCTGAGGAGTTTGGTCAGTATTTTCTTCAGCACCATTTTCCTCAGCATTTTCTTCAGGTGTATCAGCTTGATGTTCTTCATGAACTGGAATGAATTCTTCAGCAAATTCTTCAGTAGGAATGACATCCTCAGTTGCCTTGAACTTGATAGAATCCTCAGGTGCTGGTTCATCTAACACAGAAGGTAGGTGCTCTCTTTGCGAGCCATTAGTTTCATCGAACCGCACATCTACAGTGTCAACAATCTTGTGAGAACAATGTTGAAGACTCTGTAGGTGTGCGAGTCCTTTCCGTAACCAAGCATAAAACCTTCATGTGCTTTCGGTGCAAATTTAGAATTGTGGTGAGGATCTCTAATCCAACATTTAGCACCGAAGACTTTGAAATAACTCACATTGGGTTTCTTGTCAGTGAGGAGTTCATAGGCCGTCTTCTTGAAGAATTTGTGAAGATATACTCTGTTGATGATGTGGCACGCAGTATCAATTGCATCAATCCAAAAATGATGAGGCGTTTTGTATTCATCAAGCATAGTGCGAGCCATCTCAACAAGAGTTCTGTTCTTGCGCTCCACGACGCCATTTTGCTAACGAGTATAGGGAGCAGATAACTCATGAGTAATACCAAGTTCATCAAGATAGTCATCAAGACCGGAATTCTTGAACTCAGTTCCATTGTCACTTCTGATGTGCTTGATCTTCACACCAAAGTTGGTTGAAGCCCTCGAGGAAAAACGTTTGAAGACTTCCTGCACTTCATGTTTGTAAGTAACAATGTGTACCGATGTATATCGAGAGTAATCATCAACAATGACAAAACCATATAGAGATGCAGCATTAGTGACAGCTGAGTAATGATTAGGTCCGAAGAGGTCCATGTGAAGCAATTCGAATGGACGAGTAGTGGTCATGATAGTCTTCGCTGGATGCTTGGCCTTGGTCATTTTTCCAGCTTCGCAGGCTCCGCATAAGTGATCCTTGCGGAATTTGACATTCTCAATGCCAATGACATGCTTCTTCTTCACAAGCGTGTGCAAATTCCTCATGCCTGCGTGACCAAGTCGTTGATGCCATAGCCAGCCTTCTGAAGCTTTTGCAAGTAGACACACGGCTGGTTGTGGTCCTGTAGAGAAATCAACAATATACAAATCTCCTCTCCTAAAGCCTTCGAAGACTTTGGAATTGTCAGCTTCCATAATCACAACACAGCGATACTTGCCAAAGACAACAACCATATCAAGATCACAAAGCATTGAGACAGACATGAGGTTGTATCCTAAGGACTCAACAAACATGACTTTGTCCATGTGTTTATCCTTAGAGATCGCAACCTTACCAAGACCCAATACCTGACTTTTGCCTTTGTCAGCAAAGATGATGTGCTTCAGATGTGACGGTGATAAGGGAGCATCCATCAAAAGATTCTTGTCACCAGTCATGTGATTTGTACATCCACTATCGAGGACTCATTCAGTGGTTTTGGGTTGATCATCCTGCACATGAATTAGTGTAACTTACAATCTCATATGCTTCATCAATGAAGAATATGATATCAAGTTCATCAGATGAATTTCATCAAGCAGTAAACAGATATACCAGTACACTACTAGGAAAATGGCTATAGATGGGATTGACACTAATGGCGCACCAGAAAGATGGTGCCATTAGAGTTTAAACAACTAATGGCGCACCATGCTACGGGTGCGCCATTAGTATCAATTTTTTTTTAACTAGTGCGCCTGTCCAAACATACTAATGGCGCATCCCGGCAAAGTGCGCCATTAGTAGTTGTAACTACTAATGGCGCACTAGGCAGCAGGTGTGCCATTAGTATAGAATTTTTTTTTTGAACTAGTGCGCCTATCCAAACATACTAATCGCGCATCCTGCCCAAGTGCGCCATTAGTAGTTGTAAGTACTAATGGCGCACCAGGCAGTGGGTGCGCCATTAGTATAGGATTTTTTTTTGAACTAGTGCGCCTATCCAAACATACTAATGGCGCATCCTGCCCAAGTGCGCCATTAGTAGTTGTAAGTACTAATGGCGCACCATGCAAGAGGTGCGCCATTAGTAAGTGGGCAGCAACAAGATATTTGGGACAGCCTCTCCTACCCACACACTCACTTTCTCCCCACTTCATTCTCTCCACCTCCTCCTTGTCTCGGGTGCCTCCTCTTTTTCACCTCATTTCCACCATAGATTCATTCAAATTAAGTGGTTAAATTACCTTGTTTTAATAGGTAAGTAAGGGGGAAGCTATATTTAGGTTGTTCTCCTTACAACAATGTGCACATGCACTTTTTACGGCCTAGCTAGATCTATGTATGTTCGTGGTGTTGCATATGTTTGTGGTGTTGCATATGTGTTTGTGTTTGGAGGTGTACCGGTATTTGATATGCGATAGTTGCCAATATTTTGCCGGAATGTTGATTCATTTCCGTTTCGGCGAGAATTTTGGCATTAAGCATTCTTTTTGGTCCTATTTTTAGGGAAGGTCATGCCAAATTTTTGTTTGGTTCTAAAATATCGTTTTGCTCTACCCCGCAGGCGACCATGGTCCGCACGATGACCGAAGGCATCGTGAATAGGTTTTTGAGGTCCGCGAAGGCCGAGATGCTTCAAAAGAACGAGACGGAGATAAGATGTCCGTGTCGAAGATGCAAGCTGAAGAGCCTTATTGCGGACCCGGATTCCGGGCAGGTGCGGGACCACCTGCTGTTGCGTGGTTTCATGGATGGCTATCGGTGGCAAGGTGATGAAGATGACTACGAAGTCGTCCATGCGGGCCGGGCAAGAAATGAGGAAGGGCAGCAAGACAACCACCGCGGCTCGGGCGGGCGAGAAGACGAAGAATCCCCAGGAGATGATCACGACTGTGATGCTGTACACAGTCATCATGTAGAAGATGCAGGACATGATGATGAGGAAGATGCCGGAGCAGGCGACGGGCATGATCATGAAGATGATGATGCCGGCGGAGCAGACGACGCTGGACCATCGATGGGCTGGGTGCAGGACCCTCATATTCAAGAGCTGCTTCTCAAGCAGACGGATAACGCAAGAGCTGCCGCCCGAGAGAAAGCCAAGATGGATCAACTTGAGTTAGACGCGGTTACTCCATTGTATGAAGGATGCAGGCCCGAGGATACCCGCCTGAAAGTAACGCTCATGGCCCTGGAGATGAAGGTAAAACACAAAATGACCGACGCATGCTTCGACGAGAACATGTCATTCTGGCACGAACGTCTTCCCAAGGGGAACAAGTGCCCGACCAGTTTGGAGGAGGCGAAGAAAATCGTGTGTCCTCTGGATTTACCGCACGTGAAATACCATGTGTGCATGAACAATTGCATCATTTATCGGGACGAGCACGCGGAGTCTACAATATGTCCGGTGTGCGGTGTCACTCGATACAAGAAGAGGAAGAAAGCTCCTCGAAAAGTGGTGTGGTACTTTCCGATCACTCCTCGTCTGCAGCGGTATTTCGCGGATCCTAAGGTAGCAAAGCTCCTACGTTGGCACGCGGATAGGGAGGAGAAGAAGCGAGAAGATGACGCAAATGATCCGGAGATAGATAAAAAAGACAAGATGCTGAGTCACCCTAAGGATGCGAGCCAGTGGCAAGCATTGAACTTCGAATACCCAGAATTTGGGAACGATCCAAGGAACATCGTGCTGGGCGCGAGCACCGATGGAGTCAATCCGTTTGGCAGCCAGAGAAGCACACATAGCACCTGGCCTGTGTTTGTGTGGATGTACAACCTTCCCCCCTGGTTGTGCATGAAGAGGAAGTACATTCACATGAGTATGCTAATTGAAGGGCCGAAACAACCAGGGAACGACATCAATCTGTATCTGGGGCTGCTGAAAGAGGAGCTTGACACGCTGTGGAAAACGCCAGCCAATACGTGGGACGCCGCAGAGAAAGAATATTTCCCTATGAGAGCCGCACTGCTCACGACGGTGCACGACTATCTCGGTTACGGATATCTTGCGGGGCAGGTAGTCCACGGATTTTCTGGATGCGTAAGGTGCATGGATGACACAACGTATCGCCAGCTAGATAGAGATCCCGGGTCTTCGAAAACCGTGTTCATGGGACATCGAAGGTGGCTTCGCGACGATGACCCGTGGAGGAAACGCAAGGATCTGTTCGATGGTGAAACCGAACCCCGAAAACGCCCGTGTACGAGGAGCGGCGAGGAAATAGACAAGCTGTTGAAAAATTGGAAAGACTGCCCACTGCCGGGAAAGAAGCAAAAGGCGCCAGAGCCGGGAAAGAAGCGAAAGGCGCCAGAGCCGCTGCTGAAGGTATGGAAAACGAGGTCTGTTTTCTGGGACTTGCCGTACTGGAAGATCCACCGTGTGCCTCACAGCCTTGATGTCATGCATATCACGAAGAACGTGTGCGAGAGTCTGCTTGGTACCCTGCTCAACATGCCAGAGAGGACCAAAGATGGGCCGAAAGCAAGGGCAGACTTGAAATCAATGGGCATCAGGGAGGAGCTTCACGCTATATATGATGATGATGATGATGATGATGATGATGATGATGATGATGATGATGAGGCGAAGCAGGACACAGAAAGTCGTCGCAAAGGCAAAAAGGCCAAGAAGACCGGAAATGACTACCCTCCCGCGTGCTTCCTAGGAGTAAAACTTCCTTACGGTTACGCGGGGAAGATAAGCAGATACCTAGACCCAGCGAAGCAGAAGTTCAGCGGGATGAAGTCTCACGACTATCACGTGCTGATGACGCAGATACTTCCAGTTGCAATCCGTGGGATCATGGACGCGCACGTCCGTGAAACGCTATTTGGCCTATGCAACTTCTTCGACGTCATCTCTCGGAAGTCGATTGGCGTGAGGCAACTCAGAAGGCTACAGGACGAGATCGTGGTGATACTATGCGAGCTTGAGATGTACTTCCCGCCCGCATTCTTCGACGTTATGGTGCATCTGCTGGTCCATATAGTGGAGGATATCATCCAACTCGGGCCGACGTTCCTGCACAGCATGATGCCGTTCGAAAGGATGAATGGTGTCATCAAAGGATACGTTCGCAACATGTCACGTCCAGAAGGAAGCATAGCCAGGGGCTTTCTGACCGAAGAGTGCATCTCCTACTGCACGAATTATCTAGGCATCGAGAACCCCGTTGGTCTGCCCGTCAACAGGCACCTCGGCAGGCTCGCTGGATGGGGTCACCGTGAGGGTCGCCGCGAAATGCATGTCGACTTCGAGGGTCGACTCGCCGACTTTGAAAGAGCAAACCTAGTCGCGCTACAACACATAGACGTGGTCGATCCTTGGTTGGTAGAGCACAAAACCTTTATTAAAAAGACGTACAATGACCGAGGCCAACAGAGGACGGACGGAGATATACTCAAAGAGCACAACTCATGTTTCACGCGTTGGTTCAAGCATAAGCTTCTGTCGTACCCTTTACATGAGGATTCTTCCGCGGAAGAACAACTCATATTCGCCTTGTCACAGGGCGCCGAGCACAACCTGATGACCTATGAGGCGTACGATATCAACGGCTACACATTCTACACCGAGGCCAAGGACATGAAGAGCGATGGTTATCAGAACTCCGGGGTAACGATGGAATCCTACACCGGTAACGACAAGGACAGATACTACGGAAGGATCGAGGAGATCTGGGAGCTGAGCTACGCTGGAGAGAAGGTCCCGATGTTCCGTGTCAGATGGGCCAAGAACGTCATAAAAGAAGACCGGTATTTCACCACCATGGTTATACCCGAAGCCAAATCCAAGACCGCGGGCGCAAACGTCACCGCGAAAAATGAGCCATGGGTACTGGCTTCCCAAGTGGACCAATGCTTCTTCATTACCGACCCGCCAAAGCCCAGTCGTGTTGTCGTGAGGAGAGGCAAAAGGAAGATCATCGGAATGGATGGAGTAGCCAATGAGCAAGACTTCGACAAGTACGGCGACCCGAGGATCGAACATGACGACGATGATGAAGTAGCAGCATACACCACAAGAAGAAGCAGGACCACCCTACCTAAAGGACGTCCGTTCCACAGAAGAACTCCATTTGCGAAAAAGAAGGGCAAGAAGATTGTGAACAGATAGCTAGCTAAGATCGATTGTATTAAATCGTAGCCTTCATTTCTCGATTGTATTTCATGGGTACTTTTTGAACTATCATGAATATTTTTAAATTTCATGGACACTCGATCTCGATCCCCCTCCATCTCGATCGCTATCCCACCTTGCCAGATCCGGCCCCCCTCGCCGCCGAGCACCCCCCAGTCCACCGGCCGCCGCCGCCGACCCCCCGCACCCTCGATTCCCCTACCCAACCGCCGCCGCCGACCCCCCGCACCCCGCGCACCGTCTTATAAAAAAATTAGTATCAAACAGCTTTTTAAATGCTACTGTCTTATAAAAAAAATATTACTGTTATTATTTAAACAAGTTTGAACATATTTAAACACAAATAAGTATCAAACAGCTTTTTAAATGCTAAAAAAAATTTGTGGAGCCCACCTCGATCCCCCTCCATCTCGACCGCTATCCCACCTCGCCAGATCCGGTCCCCCTCGGCGCCGAGCACCCCCCAAGTCCACCGGCCGCCGCCGCCGACCCACCGCACCCTCGATTCCCCTACCCAACCGCCGCCGCCGACCCCCCGCACCCCGCGCACCGTCTTATAAAAAAAATAAGTATCAAACAGCTTTTTAAATGCTACTGTCTTATAAAAAAATATTACTGTTATTATTTAAACAAGTTTGAACATATTTAAACATAAATAAGTATCAAACAGCTTTTTAAATGATAAAAAAAATTTGTGGAGCCTGGGAGTCGAACCCAGGACCTCCTGGTGTGAGAACTGGCTACTGACCAGTCGAGCTAGTAGAGGGGACTTGGTGTGGATCAGGTCAGGTGGGAGATAACCTGTTGGCTCGAGCAGAAATCAAAAAAAAATACTAATGGCGCACCAGGGTGAGGTGCGCCATTAGTGTGGATATACTTATGGCGCACCGGGGGGTGGTGCGCCATTAGTATTGTGCCCCCATCCATATTTTTCCTCCCCGGCCCTCGATCCCCTTCTCGCCCTCGCCCTCGATCCCCTTCCCCTCTCCTCTCCTCTCCCGACGCCGCTGCCCCGCCGCCTCGACGCCGCCCCGACGCCGCGACGCCGCCCCGACGCCGTGAGACGCCGCGACGCCGCCCTCTCCTCTCCCGACGCCGCCGCCCCGCCGCTTTCCCCACGGAGAAGGAGGAGGAAGAGGGGGCGCTCGCCGTTGACCTCGCCCGGCCGACTCCGGTGGCCAGGCCGACTCGCCATCGCCCCGCCGCCCTCGTCGCCGGTGGCCCGGACGCCGCCCCGTCCACACCACCGTCGCCGGAGCACCCACACCACCACCCGGACCTCGTCGCCCCCGTGAGCTCCCCCTCCTCCTCTCCCCCTATCCCCCTCGCATCCCCCGTGAGCCCCATCTCTATTTCTTCTTGTCACCAGCACCACCACCACCAGTTGCCATTTTGCCCCACCTCGGATCTATGTTGTTGGTTTTTCATGTTTGTTGGCAGTCAGACAAATGTCACTGTATAATTTGGTCAAATATAGCAACCTAGTTGAAATTCCCAAACCATCTCTATAGACAGCTGAAATTATCATGAACATAGAGCTAATATTGACCTGACGTTGCGCTAACAGGAAGCAAACAAACTGTTGGATTTATCTCTTACTTTAGAAGAATCTATCTTTGCTCTATTTTGCGCACCGGTGACAGTTTAACCACTCCGTACTATGTTAATTTCCCTTCGCTTGTCACGTTTAGACTGATTTTAGTGGCCTATATATTGCTCTGAACCTTGGCTTGTCACCACAGGTTGGTGCATTTTGTGTTGTTCTATTTTCGAAAAGATGGAACCTAGAGGGGCAAGAGTTCGTCCAATGTAACTGCTAATGATCATGTTCTGTGATAAGTTTCATTGTCATGAGTATGTAGGGATCTCTTTTCTTCAAACAAAAAAGGGAAGAATAGTGTACAAGAATGAGAAATAATGAGAACAAGAGGAAGAGCCCCCATTAGATAGATGGAAACTTAATGAATATAGCTGCTGTATTTGGAGATAAACGCAACTCTAATTCAGTATCTAATTATCTACAAAGTAAAACTCATAATTACCATATATGCACAATTGGTTCCAGCGATGTATGCCAGTTGCCATTTTGGATTCTGCATCAATCATTTTTATTCATATGATTCATTTGTATTAGGTTTTGGCAGATATTGTTAACTTGACTTCATGGCTGCGCTCTATCCTGTGTTGCGCCTGTGCTCGTTGCTACTGATGCACTTCATGGCTGCTACTGTGTACAGTAGGAAGTGGAGTTAAGAACAATATTGGTCAGCTGTCCTAGTAAGTAAGATAAATTTTGCAGACTGGATCTGCCAAACACTCCATCCTTAATTCAGATCGGCAACAACCCCAGCCAAAGAAAACCTTATTGTGTTTTCTTAGGATTTCAGACGAATCTTGATGCATAATAGCTACCTAACGGATCAAATAGTAAAACACACCGAACCTGGTTAGGAAGCTCTCTGCAGGCAAACTATTAGTGCATGAACTTAGAACTACACATATGCTAGTGGAATTAAGAACACTGTCGATTAGCTGTCTAGTACAATCTTTTGCTTATTTGCCTCGGATGAAAAAGAACGCATTTACTGATGCAGATCGGCAAACCAACATCTGTGAGAGAATAAGCAATTTTCTCTTTTATTTTTACCTTGATAAGAGTTGTAGCTTCAGTGCATGTGCAAGCATGTGCTGGTTTCGTCTGTGGCTCTTGGTTGGCTCAGTCATTAGTTGCTCTTTTGTTTATGGCTGTTGGTATGTACACTAGGTAATGGAATTAAGAACATTGTTGATCCAGTAAGTAGGACAAAGTTTGCAGACTGGATCTGCCAAACACTGCATCTTTAATTCAGGTCGACAACAACCCCAGTCAAAGAAAAACCGTCCCTGACAACCTTGTGTTTTCTTAGGACTAAAAACGAATCTTGATGCACAATAGCTACGCTAACTACGGATCGCCTATAAGAATAACTGCAAACTGGATAGACATGTTATAATAATTCAGCTGAGCATATAGGAGCATGTAAGTTAACTTTGTTTCAGCTTCACACAAGTTACAATTCGCTAAAAAAAGCCAGCTAGAATAGCCAAATAACAATTTGGTCCCAAACACAGCAAGGTCCTATTTTACTTTCAACATGACCTGACAACATGACCTGACAATAGTTCAGTTTACAGCTGAGGACAAAGATTTTGTGCAGGACAAGGCTATTTGTTATCGATCAAATAAATGATTTAGAAACCATCAATAAGTAGGACTAGTGATTTATTATGAAGTTGCTTGGGTTTATTATGAAGTACTTTGATCATGTCTCTTTATTTGTACTGCTGCTAATATACTTTATATGATGATGAAGTGCTACTGAGTTGTGTGCAAATTTCGTTAAATCAGTGATGTGTATGTGTGCTGTCAGTTATGTGTATGTGCTTATTTTAATCCAGTGAAATATGGCACTGAACTGTAGCTAGCTAAACGGTAGTTTTGCTTAAATTGGTGAAATTTGGCACTGAAATGTAGCTAGCAATGCAAATATCTCAATGAATTCAGCTCTGTTTTCTGTGTGAAACTGTTGTTGTTAAATGAAGCCACATTCCAGTCCACATGCCAATGTATTTTCCATGTTGTGATGGAGGCCTTTTTTGCCTTGTCCACCCGAGAGGCCCTTGAGTTTGCTGGAATGTCGATTAACTTCCGTTCCAGCAAATTCGGGTACTCCATATGTCCTATTTTCAGCAAAGGTCATGCTGAAATTTTCCGTGAATTTTAGCATGACTTTGCTAAAAATAGGACATATGGGGTACTTGTGACTAATGCATGGGCCGGGGTATCTTAGTAGTTAATTAAGTAGGATCAAGTGCCCCGGCGTACTTGTGACTAATGCATGGCTTTTAGGGTGCCTCGGTGTCGATAAAAACCGAAATGATGAAAAGTTAGGCTTTTAGGGTGCCTTGGCGTCGAAAAACCCTCAATGATAAAAGCTTAGATTTTAGGATGCCTCGGTGTCGACAAACCCTAAATGATGAGACCATGATCTTGTTCCTTGACAATAACCAACTTTTTGACCAAACTTTGTTTCTATTTAGAGAGAAACATGGCCCACAACGATGAGGCCGGGGGTTCGGGCGGCAAGGCATTCTGGGAGCTGTCCCAGGAGATGGAGGAACAACCTCACTTGTATGAGGCCGCCGCCTTCCCCACCGATCCTGAGACCACGGATGGTGCCGCCGAGGATGACCACACTGATGCCACCACTGATGGTGCCGCCGAGGATGCCACCACTGATGATGGCGGCGCACGCACAGATAGCAGCCAGCCGAAGAGGCAACGGAAGGACCGGCGCCCGATCGTGCTCCGCACCCTCAAGGAGGAAGTTACTGAAGTGGACTCCAACGGGAATCCAACGGCGCCCGAACGAATAGTCAAGGGGTACTCGCTTCAGCTCGGGTGCATTGTCCGGAGCACCGTCTCGATCAACACCGAGAACCTGAGGCATCCTGACCGGGGGAATTTGCGCCACCTCCTCTTCACGAAGCTGCACGAACGATACAAGTTCCCCGCTGAATTCGAAAACACAAGCCTCAAAGGGAATAAAGTGAACAATGCTGCCCTCACGAAGATGAGCAAGGCCCTGTCTACTTGGAAAAGCAATGTGAAGAGAATGATCGAGAAAGGTGAGAGTTATGAGAAGATCAAGGAGAAAAATCCTTCGATCACCGAAGATGACTACAACGACTTCAAGATCAATTGCTCGAGCACCGCAAGCTCCCAATCAAGTGAGTGGGGGAAACAAATGCGGGAGCTGAACATAGGGGAACACACACTCGGTCCCGGCGGTTACAGAGTGGCGGAGCCTATATGGGACAAGGAGGAGGCGGACCGTGCCGAGCAAGGCCTACCGCCCCTCTTCGATAAATACGGTGACAAGCAGACCAGGAACTTTGTCAGGGCCCGGTACAAGAAGGACCCGAAAACAAAGGAGCTTACCACGGATCCGAAGACCAGGCAGCTTGAGCTTGTTCTGGTAAGGAATACACCCCCGCGTAATTAGCTCCATATGGTTGCATTCTAATTAATGAAGCCGAATTTCTAAATGGTTCACATTCCTTCCGCAGGCGACTGAAAGCAGTAGCGCGGGGTCGACTCAGAGCAACCCTTGGGACACCACTCTAAATAGGGGGTTGAATATAATGAAGAACAAGGATAAGCTCAGTAAGCCGACGTCAGCTGGTCGTGTGGCCGGCAAAGGCTTGTCGACAAAATGGGGGTCATACTATACCGCTGGTGTGCGGAAGGAGAAAAAGACCAGCTCGGAAAGCCAGGCGCGAGAGGTTCAAGAACTCAAGGCACAGGTGGCGCGGATTCCGGAGATTGTCCAAGAGCAAGTGGAACAACGACTCGGAGCGACGATCACCGCCCTTGTGCCTACCTTGATCTCGGGGTTGAGTGCGTGGATTGCGGGCGGCCAACAGGGGCCGCCCCCGATTCCTAGCTTCACGGCCAGCAACTCGCATAATGCGATGGCGGGGCCATTGGTGCCTCCGGCGGAGGCGGCATTGGTGTCTCCGACGCCGGCACGGGAGCTTAATGCACCCGGGTGTACGCCGGCCGGCACCTCTTCAGCAAGCGGCCGCTCCGTCAACTGCACGCCCGCCGTTGGCGGTGCCTCGACATTAGCCGAGCTCGACGCCATCATCACGGTAACTAATTAAGCCTCTCTCGGCCGAGGACTTCATCTCCTTGCCTTTGACTGGGCATCCCTGACGCCCTACATGTTTTCGCAGGGCGCCGCCGACGTTCCGTGCACTCTCCTCCACTTCGTGAACAACGAGTTGGTCGATGTCGCCAAGGGCAAAATCGTTCAACCGGGCAACCCCTTGTTCCACGGTACCCAGATGCCACCCAACTTGTTTAGGGTTCAACTGGTTCGGGTGCTGCCAGGCTGCGACGACTTGTTACCTCCGATTCGACCCGTCGGGGCCGACGATGATGACGTGATGACCCTCAGCGCCTGCCTGAGCTGGCCCCTGCTTTGGCCGAAGAGCCAGATTCGTTTGGGGGCGGGGGACACCACCCCAAAGACAACACCGCCAGTCGTGCCGGCGCCAAGTCGGCCCCATGGCAAGACCGCCGTAACGGTGCCGGACATCCCTATGCCACTGGATCCAAACATGCATATGGCACAGGATCAGAACGACGACGACGACGACGATGATACATTTGGCAACGTCGATCAGTACTTTGCCGAGCATGGGTACGATGGCGACTTCATGGGGCCTCCTTCTCAAGAACCAAACCCAACAAAAGACGTGTGCGATCTAGCTCGTACCGCGGAGAAGCCAAGTTGCAACAGGCGCCGTCTGGCGTTCAGCTCTCAGGAGACGCCTCCAGCTGCCGACTTCACCGAGCCTCAGATAGGCGAGGTGCGAAATATTATCAGCCCCAACACACTCAAGAAGGCGGTCTGTGAGCAGAACTCGGTCCCATTACAGGAGAAGAAGAAGGCACGCAAAAGAAAGACTAAGAAGGGTGCGAGCCAGCCGGCACCGAGTACGATCCGTGCTCAGGACGGGCCACCTTCACCGCAGGATATCTCGAGGAGGGTGCATGTGGCGGGTAGGGCGATGCTACCACCAAATATGCTCAATGCTGCAACCGGTGCTATGCGGAGTCTGCACGACAGTGTTCTTTCTTTGGAGAAGCGGCGTCTCAGAGAGAAGGATGTGGCATACCCGGTTTTCGTGGCCAAGGTGCCAGAGGGCAAGGGCTTTGTGGATGGCGACATCGGGGGTACGATCGTCCTGCGGTTTGATGACATCTTTGCTATGTTTAACCTTCATCCGCTGCACTACACCTTCGTTCGGCTATTTTCGCTGAGTATGGAGATGCGGATCATTCGCGACAAGACCCCGGACATCGTGATAGTCGACCCCTTCTACATGCGTGCCAAGATCTTGGGCAGCGCTGGGGACCGGCAAGTCGCGAGTTCTTACCTCGAAGGCGTCATTCTGGCAAACCAAGATAAGGATAACTTCCTCGTGCCTTACTTTCCCGAGTAAGTCCTCCCCTCAACCGGCCCGTAACATATGAATTCTTACTTTTCGATCGTTTTTCTTTTAACATTCCGTGTTTTCTGCAGTGACACACGTTGCACGCTCATCCTCCTAAGCCCCAAATATTCCATGGCCACGTATTTCGACCCGGACCGTCAGTCGAACGTAGACTACACAAATGTCAAGAAGGTTCTTGATGATGTTCTCCCCGGCTACGCCCAATCTGGAGGCACCTTCACCAGGCCTATTCGTAAGTACGGCAAGCACGTGTTCTCCCACAATACGACGTTCTGCTGCGTCAAGCAGCCGCCTGGCGGTCAGAAGGGTGCCTACTACGCCATCCATCACATGCGGGCGATCGTACGGGACCATCATCAACTTCTGCTACCGAGTAAACTCCAAGATTGGGCCGCGAGCGTGTCGGCAATCCAGGACGCGGACCTCCGACAAGAATTCTTTCGCATCCAGTCGGAGTTTGCGGAAATCATCCATCAAGATGTCCTTCGTACCTCGGGGCAGTTCTACCTCAGAAATCAACCGTCCAACAGTGACATCGACACAATGCTACAAATGCAGGATGACAACGCCCGTTCTTTCATGACTCCCACGATAGACGGCGGCTTCATCCACGCTCCGGTCCCTTGAGTCGAGTTGTCTAGTTCTGAAACATCGATTGGCTCATGTTGTAATTAAACTTTAATGAACTTGTAGTATGTCTCTTTGGTTTTGAGAGTCGTTCAACTTAGATGTAATCGATGCTATTAATGTCTTGCTTTTCTCTTCCGATCGTTCTGTTGCATAATTATATATTGCTTATGTATTGTCTGTGAATTGGTACTAACGTTTCGTTTGGCTAGTGCATAGTGATGCCGACGTATGTCGTGTACAAGGGTAAGGTTCCCGGAGTCTACGATGACTGGGAGGAGTGTCGGAGACAGGTTCACCGATTCAGCGGTAACAGTTACAAAGGGTACACCACTAGGGCCGAGGCCGAATCTAGATACGCCCGCTATCTAGCGGGAGAGGGGAGGGAGCGTTGGAGGAACCGGATGAAGACGAGTTTCATCGTGATGATGCTCATCGTGATGACCGCAGCTCTCTTCTATGTGATGGTAGTTTAGATGATCGATATCGACTTGTAATGCGAAGACAAACTCGCTACTCGCGGTCTCGAGACTTGTAATATAATGTTCTATCTTTGTTCGGTCTTTTTAATTCGGAGACTAATATGATGAATTGTATTCGGAGACTAATATGATGAATTGTATTCAAAGACTAATCTTCTATTGTATTTGATGAATCTATTGTTGATGTGTGCTGTCTATATTTTGTCAAATTATACATTTTGTAACCTGTGCAAAAAACAGAAAATAAAAAAATAAAAAAAACCTAATATTCATACTAATGGCGCATCACACGACAGTGCGCCATTAGTATGACAGTGCATACTAATGGCGCATCACCGGGTAGTGCGCCATTAGTATGCTGCGGTTACTAATGGCGCATCCAGAGGTGGTGCGCCATTAGTATGCCAAAGCACCTGGGTGTACATGCCAACTGGGAGGCATACTAATGGCGCACCCTCGCATATACTAATGGCGCACCAGGTGGTGCGCCATTAGTATACCAGATACTAATGGCGCACCAGCTGGTGCGCCATTAGTAAAAATTACTAATGGCGTGCTATCAGTGGCGCACCAGTGATGCGCCATTAATGGCCATATTAGGTGCGCCATTAGTAGTGGTATTTCTAGTGGTAGGAGGACATGTGAAAGTTTATTTCATCATGATTCGCCTGCATCCTTTCATGCAATTTTGTCAGGTCCCCCAGCAAATTCTTCAGACGTTAAGGCACGTCTGGAGACCTGACCCTGCAGAAAAGATTAGTTCTTTTTCTTCACCACCCACATGTGAAGGGGTGGCAAAGAGTTCATCACTCTGCGAGCACCGTACGAGAATGGTGGCATAGAAGCCAAATCATTTCGTTTCACATAAGAGGGGTTAGGGTAAGCATATGAATAAGCAGAGAAATTCTTCGAGGACTTATGAACATAATGATTTGAAGAATAATGTGCATATTCATAGCCCTTAGCTCTACCCTGCGAAACAAAGTTGTTAGCACGATGATAATCATATGAGGACTTTGATCCATTTGAGGAATTTGATCCATATGAAGAATTTGATCTGGGGTTCCTGTTCTTCACTGGTGGTGTCATGAGGACATTCACCTGAAGACTTTCAAGGCACTTCTTGGGAACCCAGATTTTCGTCATAGGAGAACCGTTCCTGCAGTTAGTGCCAACATATCTAGCAAATACTTCACCATTCTAATTTTTGAACAGTTTATAGTTGGAGTCAAATGACTCATCAGAAGGATGAGGAGATTCACATGTAAAGCCAGATAAGTTAGATGGATCAACTGGAGGTCCCTTTGCAGCAACCCATGAGGTTTTGGGGTACTGCTCAGGCTTCCAATATGTTCCATCAGCATTAAGTTTCCTCTCAAAGGCCATACCCTCTTTCCTAGGTTTCTATTGAGGATCTGCTTTTTAAGCACATCACAAAGAATCTGATGCCCCTTGAGGCTTTTGTACATGCCCGTTGTGTACAATTCCTTCAGTCATGCATCATTAGTAGTACTAGCAATGTCCTCAGATGAGGAATTAGTGATAGCAGAGGCAGGTGAAGAATTTGTAACAGTTGAAGCATTTGAACATTCAGGTGAAGAATTAGCAGATTCACGTTCAATGCACTTTAAGCATGGAGGAACAAATTCCTCTTGAGTAGCGCTGATTTGTTCAGCAAGTAATGAATCACGATCCTTCTGAAGATCTTCATAACTCACTCTTAGCTTCTCAAGATCTTGCTTTCTTTGAAGAAATTCATAAGAAAGTTTCTCATGATCAGATAAGAGAGTGTTATGATGACTTTGAAGGTTATCGAACCTAGACTGAAGTCTCTGAAGATTTTTAGTCAGGGCTTTAGTGCGATCCATTTCTTCACCCAACATATCATCACTTTTGTCTAGCATGTTTTGAACCTTTTCAAAATCCCTTTGTTGTTTTACAGCAATCTTAGCAAGTTTAGAGTAGTTGGGCTTGAGATCCTCATTAGATTCATTTTCACTAGATTCAGGGGAGGTGTATTTGAGTACCTTTGCACCTTTTGCCATGAAGCAATAGGTGGGAGCGTAGTCATCACTATCTTCATCAGGCTTGTTGGTGGGCTCAGTTTCTTCAGTGTTGAAGATGGACTTGCTAACGAAAGCAGTAGCGAAGGCCAGACTCGCCACACCAGATTCGGATTCCTCAGACGCCTCCTCTTCCTCATGTTCCTCAGATTCAGCTTCAGAGTCCATTTCCTTGCCAATGAATGCCCGAGCCTTCTTGGAGCTGCTCTTCCTGTGAGATGAAGACTTCGAGGATTTTGATGACGAAGATTTTGACGATTTCTTCTTTTTCTTCGCATCATCAGAACTGTAATCCTTGTATTTCTTATTCTTCAATTCCTTTTCCCACTGAGGACAATCTTGAATATAATGACTAGGTTTCTCGCATTTGTGGCACAGCCTTCTCTTATTGTCACTTGATGAGGAATCACTGCTTCTTGAGGATTTTCCAAAGCGACCACATCTTGAGAACTTCTAGAATTTCTTCACGAGCAGTGCTAGCTCCTGGCTCAATTCTTCAGGATCACCAAGGCTACTACCAGAATCCTCACATTCAGACTCAGACACAACCTTGGCCTTCAGGGCACGTGGTTTGCCATAGCTCGAACCATAGAGATCTCTCTTTTCAGCAAGCTGGAACTTGTGAGTACTTAGCCTTTCGAGGATATCGGCAGGATCAAGAGACTTGTAGTCAGCCCGTTCTTTTATCATCAGACCCAGAGTATCAAATGAGGAATCAAGTGATCTCAACAGTTTCTTCACCACCTCATGGTCAGTGATGTCAGTGGCACCGAGGGCTTGAAGCTCATTTGAGATGTCAGTGAGGCGATCAAAGGTTTGTTGGACATTTTCATTGTCGAGTCTTTTGAAGCGGTTGAAGAGATTCCGAAGAACATCAACTCAAGAGTCACGCTGAGTTGAGGCTCCTTCATTCACTTTGGACAGCCTATCCCAGATATGCTTAGCAGTTTCCAAAGCACTCACTCTTCCATACTGTCCTTTACTCAGATGGCCACATATGATATTCGTCGCTTGAGAATCGAGTTGCTTGAATCTCTTCACATCGGTAGCTTTCAGTGAGGGTGAAACAGAGGGAACACCATTTTCCACAACATACCAGAGATCGTTGTCAATTGCCTCGAGATGCATTCGCATCTTGTTTTTCCAGTAGGGGTAGTCCGTCCCATCAAAGGTAGGACACCTAGCCGGGACCTTGATCATACCTGCGGTCGACATAACTAGAACTCCAGGTGGTTAAACCAAAATCACACATAACAAGGGAGTACCCAGCTCTTACACCAATTGAAAGTGCGTTATGTCGACTAGAGGGGGGGTGAATAGGCGATTTTTATGAATTCTTCACTGAGGAATTTGCCGGTGAGGAAATTCCTTAGTGAAGAACTATTAGCAGCGGAATAAGTACTCGGAAGTAAGCATAACAGAATACAAGCATGGTCATCATGATGAAATGAAGACTAGCACAGAGTACAGAGAGCGTAATCACAGGATAACACAAGATGAAGACAAACAGACTGAAGAAATTGAACTGAGGAAATTGAGAAAGTCTTCAGTCAAAGTCTTCAAACACAGATATGAACAAACACTCAACACAGTAATGAGGAAATGAAAGGGTTGAGGAAATAGAACCAGTTAGGTTGGTGAACACAATGATATGGTAGACCAGTTCCAACTGCTGTCTCAGTTGTACGTCTGGTTGGAGCGGCTGAGTATTTAAACTCGAGGACACACAGTCCCGGACACCCAATCACTGAGCACGCAGCTCAGGACACCCAGTACTCACCGTATTCTCCTTGAACTAAGGTCACACAGACCTCGTCCAACCACTCGTGGTAAGTCTTTAGGCGACTTCCAAACCTTCATAGACTTGGTCACTCGGCGATCTACAATTCCACTTGGATGCTCTAGACCTTGACGCCTAACCGTCTGGAAGAAGCACAGTCTTCAAAGGTAACAAGCGTCGGATCCACACAGGATCAATTTCTTGAGTGATGCTCAATCACTTTGGGTTTGTAGGGGTTTGGTTTTGGGTTTTCCTCACTCGATGATTTTCGCTCAAAGTCCTCGGAGGATGGGTTGCTCTCAAATGACAAGTGTCAAGTTCTCTCGGAGCAGCCAACCAGCTAGTGGTTGTAGGGGGCGGCTATTTATAGCCTAGGGAGCAGCCCGACATGATAAGACATAAATGCCCCTCAATGATATGACCGTTAGGTGGATAAGATATTTTGGGACAGCTCGCGCGCAGCACAGCAACAGTCGGAAATTTGACTCTCAAATTCCTCAGGGCTATCATGTTCCTCACTATGTAGGTAATTCGCACTGACGAATTCCTAACTCCTCAGTCAGAACAAATTCATCAGCGACCAGAAGAACTTCGTCTCTGTCACTGAAGAAAGTGACTGAACTGTATGAGATTTCCAAAGGCTTCACTCGAAGGGATTGGTAGGTGTAGGATTTTGAGATGAGCATCACATGGAAATTTTTCCATAGTATTTCCTCGACCACCTTTAACGGTATGGTGTTTCCTATGACTCAAGAAGGAGAAAATGAAACTACGAAAACAAAAGTCTTCACGCTTCATGTTCCACAAATGAATACCAAGTCTTCAAGGTCACACCAATTTCTTCACTTTCAAAGTCTTCAGAAAGTCTTTAGAATATCAAGGTCTTCAGTTGAAGAACTTCATTTTTAGGGGTCGACTTTCTCTGTAAATATCAAACTCCTCATAGACTTATAGACCTGTGTATACTCACAAACGCATTAGTCCCTTAACCTATAAGTCTTCAATACACCAAAATCACTAAGGGGCACTAGATGCACTTACACTATACATATATACATACTATACAGATGGTGACTAAAGTTGGGTCGGCTCGTTGTGTACCCGCGAATGATTCACGGATTGGGGGCTGAAAGGACCTTTGTCCCGACGGCCCTCTGTGTGGATCTTTGTGGCGGAGCGACGGGACAGGTTGAGACCACCTAGGCAAGAGGTGGGCCTGGCCCTGGTCGGCGTCCGCGGTTATTTCATAATAACACACTTAACGAGATCTTGGTATTTGATCTAAGTCTGGCCACTGGCCTATACGCACTAACCAACTACGCGGGAAAGATATGGGCACTCGACGTCGTGGTATCAGCCTAAGCCTTCTTGACGTCAGTGACACAGCGGCGCGCGCCGGATTGGCCTGGAACGCCTGGTCTTGTATTAGGGAGGCTAGGTCTGCTTCCGGCCGCCCACACAACGTGCAGGTGTGCAATGGCCGATGGGCCCAGACCCCTGTGCGCATAGGATTCAGACCGGCGTGCTGACCTCTCTGTTGTGCCTAGGTGGGGCTGCGACGTGTTGATCTTCCGAGGATGGGCATGACCCAGGAAAGTGTGTCCGGCCAAATGTGATCGAGCGTGTTGGGTTATGTGGTGCACCCCTGCAGGGAAGTTAATCTATTCGAATAGCCGTGTCCCTCGGTAAAAGGACGACCCAGAGTTGTACCTTGACCTTATGACAACTAGAACCGGATACTTAATAAAACACACTCAGACAAGTTCCACAGACAACCCGGTGATCGCTTTTCCACAGGGCGATGAGGGGAGGATCGCCGGGTAGGATTATGCTATGTGATGCTACTTGGAGGACTTCAATCTACTCTCTTCTACATGCTGCAAGACGGAGGCTGCCAGAAGCGTAGTCTTCGACAAGATTAGCTATCCCCCTCTTATTCTGGCATTCTGCAATTCAGTCCATCGATATGGCCCTTCACACATATACCCATGCATATGTAGTGTAGCTCCTTGCTTGCGAGTACTTTGGATGAGTACTCACGGTTGCTTTTCTCCCTCTTTTCCCCCTTTCCCTTCTACCTGGTTGTCGCAACCAGATGCCGGAGCCCAGGAGCCATACGCCACCGTCGATGACGACTCCTACTACACTGGAGGTGCCTACTACTATGTGCAGGCCGCTGACGACGACCAGGAGTAGTTTAGGAGGATCCCAGGCAGGAGGCCTGCGCCTCTTTCGATCTGTATCCTAGTTTGTGCTAGCCATCTTATGGCAACTTGTTTAACTTATGTCTGTACTCAAATATTGTTGCTTCCACAGACTCATTTATGTCGAGCACTTGTATTCGAGCCCTCGAGGCCCCTGGCTTGTAATATGATGCTTGTATGACTTATTTTATTTTAGAGTTGTGTTATGATATCTTCCCGTGAGTCCCTGATCTTGATCGTACACGTTTGCGTGCATGATTAGTGTACGATTGAATCGGGGGCGTCACAGCAAGCCAACTGATAACACTCTTTTGAATCAATGGCGGGGAACTTGTACCGGCCCAAAATGGCATGGTACGTACTTTTGAAATCCACTACCTCAAAGGTCAACTTCTCCTTGCGATAATTCTTCTCATCGCCGAAAACAACGTCAAGAGTGATCTGACTGAGTGAATCAGCTTTCTTTCCTCGGATGACTCCATGGTATCACATGTTGCTTTCACTGAGCTTGGACATCAGGCTGCCCATCCCTTTGAGGGCCTCAGCGTACAGGATATTCAGACCACGACCACCGTCCATCAAAACCTTGGCCAGTCGAGTGGCCCCAATGACTGGGTCGATCACCAACACTTGCTGCCCAGAGGTAGCAATGTGTGTAGGGTGATCAGACTGGTCGAATGTTATGGGGTTTTTTGACCACTTCAGGTATGTCTTTGTTGCCGGAGCAACCATGTTCACTTCCCTATTGATCCCTTTCAGTCGAATTTTGCTCTCAACGTCAGCAAAGATCATCAAAGTGGTATTGACATTGGGGAAACCGTCCTCATCCTCTTCCTGGTCTTCTTCCTTATCAGATTCTTCTTCTTTTTCACTAGGATGCCCTTTCTTGTGCAATCTCTGAATCAGGAGTCGACACTGTCTAGTGGTATGCTTGGGGAGAATCAGATTCCCCTCTTCATCTTTCTTACTGTGTACATGACACGGCAAATCAAGTACATCATTTCCATCTTGATCCTTCACTTTCTTATAGTTCCAGGGCCCCTTGGGCTTCCCTTTGAACTTTCCCTAGTTTAGCATTTCTACCTCAGTAGGGCCTGCTGTTTTAGCCTTTCGCTTGTGCTTCCGACTGGAATTCCCACCTCCGGTGTCTTGGGCAACTGACTTGTGCTAGCCGCTCCGCAGTCGGTCTTCTTCTTCGCCGTTAGCATATTTGGTGGCAATCTCCATCATCCGAGCCAGAGACATATCTCCAGTCCGACCGAACTTCATATTTGAGCTCTCTGTAACGAATGCCTTCCTTGAAGGCACAAACCGCTTGGTGATCAGATACATTCTCCACTGTGTGATGCAGAGTGATCCACCTCTGGATAGAATCTCTCAAGGTCTCATTCGGTTTCTACATGCAATGCTGTAATTCCGGCAAACCAGCAGGTCTCTTGCAAGTGCCCTCAAATGTTCTGGTAAACACTCGGGCCAATTCATCCCAACTGAGAATACTTCCAGGGGCCAACTGATTCAGCCAAGCTCTGGCAGAACCTTCGAGCATCAAAGGGAGGTTCTTCATGGCCACCTCATCACTTTGCCACCAATATGCACATCTACTCGGTAATCCTCCAACCAAGTGTCGGGCTTCGACTCCCCTGTGAACTTGCTGACACCTATCGCTAGTCTGAAGTTGTGAGGAATTTCAGCGGCTCGGATGGCTCTTCCGAAACACTCAGGGCAAGAAACATGAACTCTGCTTCCACTGGGCCTGTCTCTATCCAGCCCCTCCCTGTATGCTCTGTTTCGATCAACCAAACCCTGAACAAGGACTGACCTTGCATCGAATCCAGGATCTCTTGGGTCGACTGGAACTCTGCGGTCTTACCATACGGGCGCCTATCGTCGTACTGCCGGGACGCATACGACCCGCCCCTCGGAAAAGGCAAAGGCAATCGACAGTGATGGTCACGGGCGTACTCACGATCAAACTTCTCATGAGCTCTTCCCAGGTGCTGATCCCGGCGGTGATCGCACTCTTCGCACCGCAAAGGCGACCCGGGACTGTGTGCCGACTGGACTGTACCTGCCCTTAAAGACCTACTGTGGATCATGTTCCGCGACTGAGAAATAGCTGAGTTCAGCTCTCCTGATTCTCGGAGCAGCACTCAGATCTGCTCCAAACCCCTCCCAGCTGCTGAAGAGGACGGCTGAAGAGACTCTGCTATACGTGTAGCAGCTACCAGATTCTGGATCGATGTACGGAATACCTAAGTTTCAGGAGGAAACAATTGTCGTGGACGCCGAATGGATTCGGGGATCAGTCGGCGGGCACGTTCGTCGAGAGAATGTTGAGATTCTCCAAACGAGTGCGCTCAGCCAACATGGCCAGGCGCACCGCCTCCAAGGCCCGAGCCTTGGCGGTTTCCCTTATGATGGGGGTCTGGAGGGCCTCCACATTGCGGCGGTGTAGCTCCTCCCTTTGCTGCGAATTGAGAGGTTGGGGCTCGTACTCCTCGTGGCCGAACGACGCGCCATCGCCGCCGCCGTTGCCGCCGCTATGGCGAAAACCAGACGGGCTGCGACGGGGATCGACCATGAGGACATCTGCCGCGGGGTCACAACTCCCGCTCTCGGAAAGAGTATTCGCAGACCCAGTCAACAGGTCGACTGGACCGCGGTGAATTTCGTTGGGCTCGATTGCTACGACTTGGAGGGTGCCCATATAGCGAGCCACCTCATGCCTCACCCATCACTGGAGCCACGACCGACCGGATCGCTTGCGGCGGCGTCCAGCGGAGTGAGTAGGCAACGTGAAAGCCGAACAATACGGAGTCGACGGCTGTCGTAGGAGGACGCCGCAAGCACTCGCACGGAAGTGCAAAGATCTGCGGACCGGGAGAGCCTCGACGTCGAGGGGAGCTTCCTGAAGCCAGGCGGAGTCGTCGGCGACGAAAGTGAGCGCACCGAGTCGGAACTCGCGGCCCATGACCAAAACGCCACCCGAAACCATGCTGATGAAGATCAGAGAAAACGCAACCTCGCTGGAAGTTGCTAAGACACGTAACCCCATGGTGGGCACCAACTATCGTGGTACTAAGTCGGATAGTAAGAATAGGGGATACGTATGAGGAGGTGAGGCCCTAGCTACGGCGAGGTTGTATACACGAGTTTACGAGTTCAGGCCCCTCTCGGAGGAGGTAAAAGCCCTATGTCTCGGTGCCCTGAGGCGGTCGACTGGAATATGGTGTGTGTGTTACAGGGGGTGCGAACCCTTGTCCCGGAGGAAGGGTGTCACGCCCAATATGCGGCCCAATCCTAAAGGAACTCGAAGGTCCCACCAAGGATAGGAGCGCATATTGGAGACGATTTTGCAAGGTGGATATCATTACAACGTACCATTACATAGTAGTTGGGGATACATACAAGAGGTATACAATGCCACATGAATACAACATCATACATAAGAGCAACATCCGACTACGGATGAAACACAAATAGAAACTCAAACGACATCTACCCTGCTACCCCAGGCTGCCGACCTGGAACCTATCCCCTGATCGAAGTAGAAGTAGAAGAAGAGCTCCAAAAAAACAAACAAACATTGCCCTCGCGTCATGATCATCACATTACCTGTACCTGCAAATGTTGTTGTAGTAATCTGTGAGCCACGAGGACTCAGCAATCCCATAACCATGGGTATCAAGACTAGGAAAGCTTAAAAGGGAATGGAATGGTTAAGTGGTGAGGTTGCAGCAGCGACTAAGCATATATGGAGCCTAAATTACGCAAATAAGAGCGAGAAGAGAAGCAATGCAACGGCCGAGAAGCTAGAAGTGATCAAGAAGTGATCCTTAAACTACTTACGTTCAAACATAACCCAAAACCGTGTTCACTTCCCGAACTCCGCTGAGAAGAGACCATCACGGCTACAAACGCGGTTGATGCATTTTCATTCGAATCTGGTGTCAAGTTCTCTACATCCAGACATTAATAAATTCCCATCTGCCACATAACCGCGGGCATGGCTTTCGAAAGTTTAAACCTTGCAGGGGTGTCCCACCTTAGCCCATTATAAGCTCTCACGACCAACGAAGGATATTCCTTCTCCCGGAAAGACCTGGTCAGTCTCGGAATCCCAGTTACAAGACATTTCGGCAATGGTAAGACAAGACAAGCAAGACCGCCCGAATGTGCCGACAAATCCCGATAGGAGCTGCACATATCTCGTTCTCAGCACACACTGGATGAGTCAAGCTACGAGTAAAACAAGCCCTCAAGTTTCCCCGAGGTGGCCCCACAGGTTGCTCGGTTCGAACCAACACTTATAGAAGCACTGGCCTGGGGGGGTTTAAAATAAGATGACCCTCGGGTTAATTACTCCCAAGGGAAAGGTAATAGGTTGTTAGGCAAATGCAAAACCAAAGTTGGGCCTTGCTGGAGGAGTTTTATTCAAAGCGAACAGTCAAGGGGTTCCCATAAACCCATCTGCGTAAGGAACGCAAAATCAAGGAACATAACACCGGTATGACAGAAACTAGGGCGTCAAGAGTGGAACAAAACACCAGGCATAAGGCTGAGCCTTCCACCCTTTACCAAGTATATAGATGCATTAATTGAATAATAGATATTGTGATATCCCAACATAATCCTGTCCATCATGAAGCAACCTTCAACTTCACTTGCAACTAACGACGCTATAAGAGGGGCTGAGCAAAGCGGTAACATAGCTAAGCACGGTTTTCTAGGAAGGGTGAAAAGGTTAGAGGCTGACATGGCAATTTGGCATGCTTGAGAAAAACAAGTGACATGTAGCGGAGCATAGCGATAGAACGAAGCAGCTAGAATAACAATGATAGTAGTGAGTTCCATGGTAACAGTCATCTTGCCTGAAATCCCGCTAGGAGGAAGAACGAGTCCATGAGGAAGACGAACGGAAGAAGCCGAACCAAGCGTAGACGAACGAATCCTCACGATCACAACGAAACAGGAACTATCGGGAAGAAGCACAACCGGAAAGAAGCAAACAACAAGGGGAACACACAACACATAAAAATGACATGATGCACAACCAAGTATGATGCAAGACAAAGGCTAGATGAGGCTACTCATGGCAAGAGATGAAGCAAACAAGAACAACACATCAAAGCAAGTTTAAATGAGGCCGGAAATAACCTATAACAAATCCGGTATGTCCTCATATGCAAATTTCGAAATAGGTCCAGATCTGAACAAACATTAAGTTAAAGTTGTTAAACAGCAAGTTAAAGAGCACGAAGATGATTTACATGAAATTCTAGTCAAGTTACATATAAAGTTCATTTAGTTCGGAGTTACGGCCTAGAAGATATGAGCAAAACAAGTCAAACATGGCAATTATGCAAAATGCATTCAAACATCAAGCAAACACTCTCAAAACATGGATGCAACATGATAATATGAAACTACATGCAATTCTAAGAAGGTTTCATATAGAGCATGCTCAAAACGGAGCAACAATGCAACCCATACACTCCAAACAAGATATAACAACAATCTGTCCAAAGCAGCACCTAGGCATCTTGCAAGCATTATGAAAATATGCTACAACATCCCAACATGAAAACAATAGGCATGGGCATTATGTACAAATGAATCTTAACAAAACACGAACACTAAGCTATCTCTAGAAACCATTACAACATGCTTAAAAGGACATGGCAATATTGCAAATAATAACAGATTCACACACTTGACAGAAATTCCCTGGACATGACAGAAATAACATCAGGTTGCAATGTTTAGAGCAAGCAAACCACATGCTACAGGAACATATCATAGCAAAACAAGGCACGGCATGAATCTACTAAACACATGCAACAAAAGTCCCTTACTGAACATGAGCCAAAAAGGAACAGAAGATATGATGACACCCATGTAAACATAGCAAGTTTTATTAACAGTTTCAGACTTAGCAGAAAAACAGAGCATGGCATAAACAGAATTATGAAGGCAACTTTGTGAGCTCATGCCACTCACCGCAAGGCACAGAATGACAAAATAAGCATACCAACAGCAAGATGACATGTTCATAAAGCTAATCATGGCAAGAGCAAGTTCATAGGATGCATGTATCACTAGCAACAACCATGGCAGTATGGATTAACATGTTAACATTCTGCCAGGAACATTTTATAGCAAAACTAGAGCAAGAACAAAACATGCTAGATCACTACATAATTGCAAAGTGGGACATGGATGAATAGATCATAACCATATGTTTAGAAAATCCTTACTGAAGTATCCCAAAACAAGCATGGATATCACTGTAGCATCAAGTTTACATGGCATCAAAATAATAGCAGAACAAGGACTTGACAACACTGAAATCAGCAACATCACGAAGCCTAGTTTGCATGCTTTGTGCTAGCCACCACATAGATCATAAAAAATGCAATATTAGCACCCTTGTAAAGATGGCATGTCATAGTTCAAAACACATGTAGATCTCATGCTCATATGATGCACACATCAAATGCAACAAAAATGACAAAACATCATAATGTGATAAGTAACAGCAGTAAACATTTTATAGCACTTTTGCGTCAATGATTAGGGAATCAGAATGGACTCAAACAAGCATGCCACAATGTAATGAAATGACGACTATCTCACAATGAACATTTTGATATATTATACACGCAAAACGGAGCACTATGCATGAAGTTATAGTAGGTCAAAGATGCACACATGATGTAGCAATTTCAGGACTTAGCAGTTTTCGTAAGAAAAAATGAACGGGCGCAACGTAGCAATACTATGCACAGGAGAGGGATAGGGGGGTTGCTCACCATGGGCTTCGGCCCAGAGAGGAAGGAGAGGCAGCAGGCCGACGAGCTGGGCCATGCAGTGGGCCGAGGCCGTGGCCCATGAGGTCCATGCGACAGGAGGAGGCCTAGGGGGGGCGAGGGTGTCGTCCTCCAGACGTGGGGCGAGGTCGACAGCGCGGGACGGCGGCGCGGTTCTCCGGCGAGCGTGGGGCAGAACTGCAGCGAAGGGCGGAGCGAGGGAAAATGGGCGGATCAACGGCCGGGCACCTCGGATCCGTCGGTGGCACGGCAAACAGAGGCGGGTCCGACGGCGTCCATGTCTCGGGCGAGCTCCGACAGTGGCGACGGTGGCCTCAATGGGCGGTGCAGATCTACGAAGGGGAGAGGGAGAGCGCGTGAGGGAGAAGGAGAGCAAGGAGGGAGGTCGAGCGCGTCGACCTGGGCGTCAGGGTGGCCGGCGGCCATGGTCGCCGACGGGTGGCGCTTGGCGGCGGGGCTGGGGAAGCGGGAGGCGGGATCCGGGCACTCGGGCGGCTGGCGGCGACGGGCCGGCCGGCAGGGCCCAGATGCGATCCGGAGTGGGCCGGCTGTCGGCTCCCGCGGGCCGCGACAGAGGAGAGCGCGGGGAGGACGACGACGCGACACTTGGCGGTGCGGGGTTGATCCAGGATGCGGCGGGGCAGACGTGGAGGCACCAGATTGGCCCGGGCGACGTGGAGGCGATGGTGGATGCGTCCGACGGCGGGGTGGACACGTCCAGCTGCGGGAGGAGGAACATTGCTAGGGTTTGCCCAAAATTTCGGGGGAGAGGGGCTTTATATAGATTCTGGGAGCTAGGATAGCCAAATGAGATGCGGTTTTCGCCCACACGATCGTGATCGAACGACGCAGAGCATGGAGGGGAGTTAGATGGGCTAGGTGGGCTGTGTGAAGGGGTGTTGGTATGCAAAGAGAGAGGGGCTTTCGGTTAACTGGTTAACCGTTGGGGCATCAAACGACCTCCAAATAGAACGAAATTTGACGGGCGGTCTACCGGTGATATACCAAGGCCACTCGGCAAATCTCGGCCCATTCTGAGAATGTTTTTCTCTCACTCACGAAACAAGGTCTGAGGGGCGACGGGTACATGCGGAGAGAACTGGGGGAACCCGAACGGATGCAAGTTTTGGAAAACATGCAGATGAAATGCAGATGATGACATGGCAAAAAACAACACGCAAGCAAATGACATGGCAACAACGATGAATAACTGGAAGACACCTGGCACATCGGATTCGGGGCGTTACAAAGGGGGTGTCTTATATAGAGTGCGTCAGGACCCCAGCCCACCTCCGTTACAGGGGATCAATGTACATTAAGACAGGGCGTTACTGGTAGCGCCAGCTATAAAGTGTATTTAATGATCTTTAAGACTACGGAGTGAACTCCCGACCATTGCCATCCTGAGTGACTCTAGGTCTTCCATACTGCGAGTGGTTTCTTGTCTGGTCGAATGGCTTCATCTTGGTCGAGTGAATTTGGGGGTACCCGAGTGAGGTGATTGGTTGAGTGGATTGCACTCGATGGCTTCTGTCGGTACCCCTTGCTATATCTTGGATGTCCTTGACTCTAGGGTTCTGACCTTCTGTAGGGCGTATATAGGTCAAGTCTATGACCCTACCCTAGGTCTATGGCATCATCACCAGGCAAAAGGCCGATCCTTCCACCCTTTATCAAGTATATATGTGTATTAATTAAATAAGAGATATTGTGATATCCCATGATATCCATCTCCCAACTTGGAAGAACCTGCAACTACACCTGCAACTAGCAACACTATAAGAGGGGCTACACAAAACAGTAACATAGGCAAACAACGGTTTGCTGGGATGGTGGAAAAGGTTAGACACTGTTTCATGGCATAATGGGAGGCTTGGTAAACAAGTGGTAGGAAGCGCGACATAGTGATAGCATCGAGACAACTAGCATAGCAATGATAGTAATCAGATCCAATGTGACGGCCGCCTTGATTGAAATCCTGCTAGGAAGAAGAACGAGTCCATGAAGAAGATGAACATGCGTAGACGAACCAAGCATAGTCGAACGAATCCTCATGATCACAATTAAATAGGAACTATCGAGAAGAAGCACAACCGGAAAGAAGCAAACAACACGGTAAACACACAACACATAAACATGACGCTCAACCAGGTATGATGCATGACAAGGCTATATAATGCTCCTCATGGAAAGAGAAGATGCATACAAGAACATCACATCAAAGCAAGTTTAAATCAGGCCAGAACCAACATATAACAATTCCGGTAAGTCCTCATATTAAAATTTCGAAATTGGTCTAGATCTGAATAACCCATTATGTTAGTGTTGTTAAACAGCAAGTTAACATGCACCATGATGATCTACACGTTTTTCTAGACAAGTTCCATATATGTCAATTATCACTGCAATTCTTTTCCACATTTTGCATCAATTGTTTGACCGACATGATTTCCATCTGGCTACAGAATCACTAGGAAGAAGGCCTAATATGACTCAGTTGGTAATCACATGGTGTCTACCAAAGAAGCAAACATGCTTGCTTGTCTTCGTTAAAGGGGTGATGTCCGAATCATCTTTGCATCTGTCATTACAGGGATACTGTCCCCTGAAATTTACATCAGCACCAAAATTTGTGCTGATGAGAAAACAATGTATTGTGAAACAGTTGGCAAAATTTCGTTGTATTGTTCATCAGCACAAATGCTCAGCAAAAACAATGTATTATGAACAATACATTATGGAGGAAATGCTGAGCACATGCTGATGAGAAAACAATGTATTATGAACAATCTTTTGCTGAGCACATGCTGAGTTTTTGCTGATGAGAAAACAATGTATTGTGAAACAGTAGACCAAATGCTCAGCAAAAACTTTATGGAGGAAATGCTCTGCTGATTGGCAGTGGTTGCCTTTGTAACTTGTCACATTGTAACATCAGCAAAGATGCTGCCAGGGTTCATTTCATTCTTCCATCAGAAAAAATTGGCTAGACTTGCTAGCAAAGTATCGGAAGTTGTTTCTTTGTCAGGTGACCGGAATTAGCCATTGCCGCGCTGGGACGAGCTTCAATGGCACACCAGTTGTTGTTCGTGGCTGCGGTGATCCTGTTGTTGTTTGTGGCCGTGGTGAGCAGCACCGTACCTCGGGTGGTTCCGGAGATCTTTGTGTTCGGCGACTGCACTGCCGATGTCGGGAACAACAACTACCTGCCGGGGACCAGTGCCAGAGCTGACTTCCCTCACAATGGCGTCGACTTCCCCGGCGGTGAGCCGACGGGCAGGTTCAGCAACGGTTTCATTGGCGCCGACTTCTTGGGTGAGCAAGCCAACTGATCACACTCTTTTGAATCAATGGCGGCTCGGCTGTCTGTCTGATCAGTGGTGAGCTTTGCAGCTGTCCACATGGGCTTCAGCGGGAGCCCGCCGCCATACCTCTCTCTCGTCGTCGGCAGCGACGAAGCATTGGGCAACACGAGGACGAAGAAGCCGGTGGCCGCTTCTGCCTCCATGAGAGGAGCCAGCTTTGCCTCTGGATGCTCCGGTGTTCTTGACTCCACGGTACGTCCAAGCCACATCTGCTGTAACATTTCTGATTCTGTTTTTCCATTTTACCAGATATAGCTATTGACCTATTGTTTAGTAGAAACATGTCGTCAATTCATTACTTTTTGTCCAGACATAAATTCGATTGAATTGATTACTAACCCCAAGTACATTTGAAATTTTGTTCTATATTTTAATGTTCACCGGAAGAATTTAGGTGGAGTAGATGATTCGTTACTACCTAAAGTTGAGAAAATTCTTCAATTGTTCAGTCAAAGCAACAACTTTCTCCTATACTCCATCTCTCTTTAGTGTCATGCACCACACAATTTAAAATCTGGCCTTTTCCACTTGCTGCATTAAAAATCAGCAAGTACTACAATTGACACCCTCAGCCAGTGCCGGCAACATTTGACAACCAGATGATGATCACATTACCAGGGAGACACGATCAACATGACGAAGCAGATCGAATACTTCTCGGATCTCAAAGACCAGATGCTGTCAGCCAGATTGGGTGCCTTCGGAGCATCGGCCTTCCTCTCCAAGTCCATCTTCCTCATCAGCGCGGGCTCGAACGACAACATCGACTTCTTCTCGCAAGACACATCGCCGGACTCCACCGCACTCCAGCAGTTCAGGGAAGCCGTGGTCTCGACATACGATAGCCATGTCATAGTAAGAGACCTGACCAGTGATGATCAGTTCCATCAGGCTTCAACTCAGCCAAACTCACTGTGTTATGTTCAACTCTGAATCAAATCAACTGCATGGCTGTGCAGACGCTGTACAACCTTGGGGCGAGGAAGTTCGCGGTGATCGACGTGGCGCCCCTCGGGTGCTGCCCGTACTGGAGGAGCCGGAACCCGTCCGGGGAGTGCGTCGAGCCGCTGAACCGGCTAGCGAAGAGCCTCAACGATGGGATCCGGGACCTGTTCGCCGGCCTCGTCCGCGAGATGCAGGGCATGGAGTACGCCATTGGCAGCACCTACGAGCTCGTCTCCCGCATCGTCCAAGACCCGCAGTCTGCAGGTAAAAATAAATCGCAGCATTCTAATATCAAGCTGATATCAGATACTCCCTCCGTTCTAAAATAGATAACTCAACTTTATATTAACTTTAGTACAATGTTAGTATAAAGTTGAGTCATCTATTTTGGAACGGAGGGAGTACATCGTAATTCGTACATCGCTCATGCTTGCACGAAGAATTAACGTGGCTCGCTGTGCTGCGTGCAGGATTGACGGAGTTGAAGAGCGCGTGCTCTGGACGTGGCGGCAGGTTCAACGCCGACGGAGGGTGCACCCCCAGCGCCGGCTACTGCAGCGACCGTGGCAAGTTCCTCTTCTGGGACTTCCTGCACCCTACCCAGGCCACCTCCAGGCTCGCCGGCCGAGCGTTCTACGACGGGCCGGCACGGTTCGTCGGCCCGATCACCTTCAGGGAACTGGCCGAGACGTAGCCGTAGCGTCGCAGCATGGGAAATATCAGTGCATTTTTGTATCAATATTCCACGACATGAGAGAGCCTCAAACGTGGTTTTGTGTTTTTGGGGCCGATCCAAGTCAAAATCTTGGTCTTTGCCTTCCGTGGCGGCGAAAGTTTTACAACTGGCGCCGATTGTCCAAATTGGGGGGCAGACACACAATAGTCAGTCATCGATCGATTCTCGTGCACACTGACCTGAGTACTGGAGACCATCTAAATTATCCAAAATCTCTTCAATTTTTGAGCTGAGGGAGTATATAAGTAGACGGCGCTCAACAAGTAAAATGAAAAATGTGCAATCAATTTCATGAAAAATAAAACACCGGGCCATTGATTTGGTGGACCAAACCCCTAACAATTGTGATTCGTTGAATATCAGCATGGTTGTAACAGCCCCAACCCAAAACCCTGGTTCCTTTTGCTATCTTTGTTATCGCAAAGTTCTTTCATAGCTCGAGCTCCACAACACCTTCTATCTGAACCCTCAGTTTGCCTTGTGATATGTGCAGTTCAGGCCATGCATCTGTTCGCTGTTTTATCAATTAGGAGGAGCTGTCCTGTCTACGTAAACAGTAATACAAAGCACGAGCACCTGCTGGAGTGGCTGGTCTGTTTGTCGTATGCTAGGTCTCTGGCACTAGCCTGCCACAGCTGGTTGCTTTGCCCTGTTTGCCAGCGATTAAAAAAAGATGGAACGGTGCATCATTCTGCAGTTGACCCGGCAGACTTAAATAAAGAGACAAATCCTAGAGAAAAAAATGTAGTAAGTTTTTGAGTAATTGAGAGAAGCTGTGCGGGCATTCCACAAGAAAAAAAATGGATTGAGGAGAGACAACGTTGTGACGGTGAGAGAGAACTTTGAAAATAAAATACTGTGAGAAAGAACACTTTTCTAAAAGAGAGATAGCGTTTGTGTTAGTGACTTTTTTTACGTAAACGAGAGACACGATTTGTCAAGAGAAAAGTCTTTGCTCTGGAGGTGAGCGAGAGACTATGCATGCAGATTTCATTTGCATGTAAAGAATCTTTGTGCATGAGAGAGGGTGTTGTCAGAATTTCACATGGGTGTAGTGTAGGACGGAGAGAGGCAGGGCCGGTCACAAGCATGAGAATCAAGCACTAATTGCACTGACACCACTACAGTTTTTTAACACTATGCACATATCCCTATGCAGTGGATGCCATACTGAACGGCCAAGATATAGGGTACCGTGGAGCTCCAGCTACAAAAGACTGCACTCCTTTATTATACGAAAATGCTAAACACACGGACAAACACAGGCTGATTACGGACCCCTTAACGTTAAATCTCTCCCCTCTCCAACCTATATATACTAGAGAGTTTTGACACTTTTGAACACAAGGATTTTGAAGCCTCCTCTACTTCTCTAGTTCTAGTTCTAGGTGATCCTAGTTGACCTAATTAGAGCTAGACCTAGATCCTTTAATCCTCATAATTATAATCCCGATGTAGTTCTAATCTCCTCCCTTTAACTCTTCGGCGCTGACTAACTCTAAACGGCGAAGTGTTGTCTGATTGTGAAGACTATACGCTTGCTATCCATGGAGAGGTCATGCTTTCGGTCATATGTTCGAGGGATCATTCATTGACGGTTCGAGGGACTTCAAGTATGATTTAGACCAACTCTTCCTCTTTCGACGGAACTCAGAGTTGTTAAGGATCCAATCCAAACTTGTATTGCATCTTCATAGTGTTCCTGGTTGATCGTACACCATTTTTTTACTACATTCCCCAACAGTCCAAAGGAAGAGGATTCTCATCAGGCGCATTCTTGGATGACCTAGAGGTGGTGGAGGATATAATTGGACACTTGTGGGTTCTCCCCTCCCCCTTTTGCCGCCACCTTCCCCCTCATCTTACATTCTTAAATAGTTGATCCCCAGTACTATCAATTCTCTCAACATGCAGCACGTCCACATCATCGCCTAGCCACATCAGCAATTCTCTTGATTTAGCTCACCTATGGTGAAGACACGTCACCACTAAATGTTGTCGCTGCAGGTCGCTCGCTTTGTGCTACGTTCGCACGGTGTACTGGAAATCCAACATGGCTTTCATTCTGCACACGTACCATTGAGTCGGGAAAATATTTGTGACCGATGCATTTTGCACGCTGGCTTTTCAGCCCAATAACGGACGCCCACATTTATCATCTCACTAATTAACACCCCGCCGATTGATTTTCCATCAATCTCTCCATCTTCCATATACGCCGGTGCCTTTTCTTCCTCTCGAGGGAATAAATGGAGGAGTAGATGGAGTTGCGCTCCATACAACAAGTTCCTCATCTGCATGAGAGGATTCACGAGGCATTCAGGTTTAGTTCCTGAAGATTAGTTAGATACCACTCCACGCCTGTCACCTGATGTTCCACGCGTGTCACCTAATGGTACAGGTCTCGAAGAGGAGGCGGAGGCTAGAACTTTCAAGAACCAGCCGGCTGTTGGTGAGAGGTGCTGCCTCCGGCGCACAGCCACCGCCCACGGCAGCGCCCGCTTCACCTATCCGGACGTGTTTGGGACTGCCCGCTCCACGCCTTTGTCCTCGCGTTCCCCATCAGATTACCAAGTCCATCAGGTACACTACTTCCCATGCCTCACCCGCCCTACAGCGGCGTCTGACGTCGGCTGGATCTGTGCTCTTATTACGGCGTCTGTGCATGTAGCCATGTAGGTACATAAGTGAACCGGCGGGACGCCAAGCAGATGATTGGTTTCGTGGGGATGCTGGCGTCATGTTTGGACGCGTTCACCACACTCGCCGACCCTGTTGTCCTACGAGAATGGTTCAGCAACCTCCTCTTGGCCGCCACCGTTGCAATCTTGGCTTGTGTGATTACGTCATGTCCCCTCCTCATTGTGCCTACAGGTCCGGTTCTTAAATCTAGAAAACTGAAAATTGTTTTGTTGATTGAGTTTGTAGAACTGTGTCAAGTAAACTGATAACTAGAGAAACATGCTTTATCATCTCTTTATTTTGACCAATACATTATTTTTAGTCATCCAATAAGTTAACAAGTTGTTGTTCCAATTTTTTTCCAGCCTGAACATATTACATGGTGCTGAATGGGAATTATATCCATGCCATATTTTTTCTACCGATGCTTTTGCAATCATCAGGCAGAGGTAGGAAACTTCCGAGGCTGGGTCAAATTTGCGCCCTCGAAGCCGCCTTCATCCTGTTTCAATCACCTCTCTGCATGAGGTTCTCCCTGATTCCTCCATTTTCCAATCTTCATGAACCATGTTGCTTCTTTGCTTTTAGATTACTGCCATGCAATTGACGCATTGATCATTTATTCCTTGCTTTCCTTTAGTAGAGAGAGTCAATGTTCATATTACGAATCCCATCTCCAGCCTGCATAAATACTAACTTAAACAACGAAATATCTTGAGGCATCTCAATTCGCAAAGCAAGGACATGTTGTCTGTTCTAGGTTCCAGCCACACAATTATTGAGAGGTTTTGTTGTCATACTTTAATTTAAAGTTGCAGTTCTTTTCAATTAATACCGCAAATATTTCTAATGAACACTACTTTATAGTCCAACTATCCTTAGCATAGGGATTTCACAAGACAATACAACACCAGTTAGTGTAGCTTCTTCTGATGATACAGAATAGAATTGGAAAGAAGTACTGCTCATAAATCTACATACTTAATTAATACCTTGACTAAATTATAGTCCAACAGAAAATTTTCTTTCACATGAACTCCGGTACAGAGGGAAAAAACCGATTTTACTGAAGATGCTAGTGGCGAATTCCAATCGTATAATAAACTTCAATACCCTGTGGTGTACCATATATTTATCTAATAATTCCTCTACTACCAACCAAGTACCCACAACAATGAATACGTACAAGTCACCATGATTGATAGAAAATCAATAAATGAATGTCCTGCCATGTAAATCTTCCCATTCCTCCCTACATTTATTGAATAAAATTAAAATACATATTCTGATTCGACATTACCTTCTATTCCCACTATTTAACATGAGCAGCACAAAATAAATTTGATCTTGCTGAGAAACGTCTCCAATACAGTAGCTGCCAGTTCATGATGGTTTTCTACATCAGTTTGTTCTAATGATGAAACCTTGAAGATCATATACTAGATTTTTTTAACAATTTTTTCCATGATGATGGCCATGGCGTTTGCTTCTTATTCTCATGCATGGGAGCTAAGGACACATCTTTTAAATATTTTATCTGTAAATCAGCAAAATTACGTCAGTCTCTTTTAAATATATTTTTGCTAAATCACCAAAATTACCTCAGTCTTTTATTGTGTTCTTATAAATAGGTAACCACTATAGTTCCATGGGTTTAAGATTTAGCGAGCCTCTTCTATCAATTGCCACCCTATTTCTAAAAAAATATGTTAGCCCCAAAAGTGTTTACATGATACATACTCTATTTGAATTAAAAACCTACCCGCAAAAAAGGAAGTAAAATAACCTGAAAGATGTCACTTTACATAGAGATATCTTACCATAGTGCTTCAATGTTGTTTTAAGGGAAGACTACTTAGAGCTATTGCTAACATTTCAGGACATCAGAGTACTGCCACAAGGAAAATAATATCTTTCAAGGTATTATGCTTTACATAAATCTAACAATTGAACAAGTTACTTACAATGATCAAACTCACTATAATATCCACTTAATACCCTCCTAACAATGCTACAAATTTTACACCATGTAGGGCACCATCAAGCTATGGCACAATGAAGATACATGCTTCAGTTCCCTCCATGCCATGTATAGTATACATAATCGCTGCCTTGATCGCCACCTATTATAGGCAACATTCTCACACTTCTAGATTCTTTTAGTGGTACAAGACTTCAAATATATCATACTGGAGTGCATGTATTTGCGTCAATTGTTGATATTTGATATTGTTCGTGCATTTTCTGTATAGTTTTGTTGCATCAATTTGGATATCGACTTTTCTCCAAAAAATCATCAAGCCATCCCGCAGCAACGCGCGGGGTATCATCTAGTTCACAAAAACGTCCACCTCCCACTAGGGCTAGCAAGCTTGCCTGGATTCACAAGGATCTCTTCATATCAAAGTCATTCTTGGTGGTTGTTTGCTTCCTTGCCAGTCATTGTTCTCCTTTTGATCCTATCCCTATTCTTTCGCATCACTAATGAAGGATTAGGCCCAGGATCTCTATCATTTGCAGAAGTGGTCAGGAAGAAGATGGTTGATAAGTGTGCACATACTGTTGGCTGGAAAAAATCAGAAGAATCCTCTGAGCACAAATCCACCGGCTGCCTAGAAGCAAGCCCAACTGTGGTTGGGATCCACTTCAAGAAGATCCATAGAAATCTTCTGAATCCTCTCCCACAACTCAGGTGAACAATGCTCTTGGTGCTCCTACACCAGAAATTGAACAAGTATTAGATCCTAGGTACAGTGATATGATTTGCTTCAATTGTGGTGATACGGGACATTATGTTGGGAATAGTTTGAACATAAAATCTTGCTTTATTTCTCAGTAAGGACACAATGTGAATAATGGTGTAGCTTGGCTTAAAATCCATCATATATCTACATTCTTTGGTAGTGCTGCCATGGGCTTAGAGTTATACCATGTTGATGGGCCAGTTGCTAATCAAACAACTTAGCTGTATTTTTGGAATTTTGATGTAGTTAATATCATCGAATGAGAGTGTCTCGGCAAGATTTGTTGGACATCTATTTACTATTTCAGCAAGCAGTGTCAGTGGTTCTGGCAAGTCAGAGAATTGTCCAACAAAAGTTTCCTGATCCAGTTTCCCCCGTGGAAGAAGGCCGATGATCTGTTTGATTTTCCTGCATTTGATTTACTAGTTGATTGGGTTACTATCAAGGTGACCAAATGGAATCGTGTCATTGATGCTTTCGATGGACTCATTGAAGCTTAGATTGTTATGTATGCCATTCCACCAACACTTGGAATGCGTTTTCTCAAGTCAAAACGGAAGTGGCATTCCATAATGTTGATTGAAATGGCATGTTTAAAAACGTCTTTCCTCAAATCAGAACCAAAGTGGCCTTGAGAGATCCTACTAATACTCCCTTTGAGAGATTGATTGAGACGAAGAAGAAGCTTTCCCTGCTTGGATTTATTGTGGAAGGTTTTCAAAAGTGGATACATTTGACCCTTATAAGGATGAAAATGATGACCCAGGCGATGATGATAAGAAGACTGACGAGCTGAATGATCCCGTGGATGATATTCATATGGAATGGTTTAAAGATGGGGGTCGTTTCATTGATGATCTAGACAAAGCCAATTTTACTATGGACAGGGTCCTCGTAGGGGATCCTCCTCAAAGAAAGTCAATGCTAGACCTGAATTTCCACATGCCGCTTTGTCCAACTATAGTCATGAAGTTTTTATGGTGGAATTTAAGAAACAAGTGTTGTGTGATCCAAATATGTTAGTTGCTCAATCTGAGGAGGTGGTTCCCAATCCAGGAAAGGTGTGAATTCTAAATCTGAGTTCGGAAGGGGTGCAACTAAAAAACATGGATTAATGTGCTAATTTTCTTAATTTAGTGGATGTGGTTGAGTCTGATGATGAAAATGTTGATATTGTGGGCAAGACATGGATACCTTGCCTCATGAAGAAGTGGAAATGATGACTATTTAAAATTGCAAAAGATCCCTGATGGTGTCTCTAGAGAATGAGTTTGATAAGAAGCTCAAAACTACGACAGCAACCTCTTACAAGAAATGGATCCCCCTGTCTTGGTTCAGAAGCCAAATGCGAGAAATCATGACAATGTAAAGATTTTGGCCGAGGATACTGTTTACCAAATGAAGAAACATCTTGAGGTTCCATCTGCTTTTCGAGGTAATTCCTCTACTATTCTTAGTAATCATAGTCTTAAATTGAGCAAGTTGATCTATGTTAGTACACAATATACATTTTAAGAGCACATGTGAAATACTTTTTCGATACACGATAAGACATATTTTTTAATACATGATTTTCATTTTAAAAAATACATGTTTTGAATACATGGTAATATATTCCATATACACATTGTACATTTTTTAATGGAAATAAACATTTACTAAACTAGGCAGACATTTTTTACATTGTAAAAACAGTTTGAAAAATTTGCAGACACTTTTTGGAAACACATTTATATTTTTTATAATGTCGCTGACAATTTTTGAATGGAAATAAACATTTTTTGTACCTATGCGAACATTTTTTTACATTGTATAACAGTTTTTAATTGTCATGAACATTTTTCTGAAACAAGGGAATATTTCCATAAAATGTCACGTACATTTTTTAGTGGTACGAAACATTTTTGTTACATTAATTCTATACACATTGAAAAAAAATCGCAAACATTTTTTTGAAACACCGAAACATTTTGTCATTGTGACAAACACTTTTTGGAAAGTTATCAATATTTTTCAAATCTGTGATAAACATTGTCACAAACACTCAAGATGACATGATAACCCGAAAGAATCTTTTTGTATGGGATGTTCTAAACTACAGAACAACCATAGCTAGGGCAAGGCCCTTGTTGTCATGGTACTGGAAACATATGCAGCATGTATAGCGTGTGTAAAATTTATCTTCCAGGTTAAGAATCGCTCTAGCATTCCATACTTCGGCAAGACCACACATTATTAACTGGCACGGTACAATAGCAGATAGCGGATTGCTGACAACAATTGGCAGTCGTGATGGATTGTCACTCTTCCTTTGACGTTTCGTAGGGTACTGACGGTTACTTGCATTGGGATCAAGAGTTGGCTCCTTTTCTTGCACATGCACCACAGGGCTAGATGATTTGCTAGCAGTCACCACCCTAAAGAGATAATCCAGCATTCTTCGCTTAGATAATCCAATATATTTCCCTTCCCTTCCGAGATCAGCACAAAGAATCTCTACAATATCACGGCGACTGCATGGCCGTAGTTTGTCAGGAGCACTTTGTGTCCTCTTCAATAACTCGCGAACAAGTTCTTGCTTTTCATCCACAGTCATTAATCGGCATTTAGCAGGTTCAATAGTACGTAGCTCCTGGAGAAAAGAAAACATTGAACCATATTACTACATCACAATCCAATCACTAAACACTGCAATCAATTTTGTTCACCAGTAGATTTGAGATGCACAACCATATATGCTTGCACATCCAGAAGGCTGAGAAGAATAATACCAAACAAACTTTCTAAAAAATCCATATTTACAATAATGTATCACAATGGTACAACTTGAGACCTGACAATTTCAACGTCATAACAACTCAATATCCCATAGATATGTTAAGAAATAGCATGACAACCGAGAGATGGTAATTTAGGTTGGCAGTTGCTAATAACAAGCATAGCACATGCAATAAAGAAATCAATGTAAGGCCTTAGAATCTTTACATACGCATATACCACAGTTAATTTAGTTTGTACACAACATAACAAGTGCAGTCAAGCACAACAATAGCCAATCAAAAGCAGATGGCAATTTGGCACCAACTACACTACTATACTACTACGTACTCGAAAAAATATAACTCTCAGGAAGATCTTCGAGTGCTATACTAGGTACCCTAAAAATATAACTTTCACGATATGAACACCCAGGTTAAATCACAGTCGGTCGGATATCAAAGGCTGTTGTGGGTGCCACTTTTCCCAGCCACCTCCTGTGTTATCACGTATTTGCTAGCGGCTTCCCCTCCAAACTTTCCATATCTAAGAAGGAAAGCATTTATTTTTCCATAGCACAATTTCTGTCACCGATGGTCTCAGATTCAGCGACCTTGTATTATCCTCTAGGTTGTTTGGAAGTGATGACCTTCCGGGCATGCCAATCTACAAGGTTCGTTGGCAGTGGGATGGCTGCATGAGTTGCTGCGGTGGTGCGCCATAATCACATCCCACAAGGATGGAGGCGTGGGACTTCCTAGGGACCTGATTGTAATATCTTCCATTTTCAAGGTTGACTTGTACTATTGATCTATGGCTAATAGATCTGAGGATCTTTTCGCAAAAACCGATAACGTCATTTATATGGAAAATTACATCCAGTTGTGTGGCATTAATAGTCTTCTGCCTTCCCATCTAAGAAACAATGAATTCACCACATTTAGTGTCATCGGGGTGATTCATCCATCTAACGACATCTCCACCAATAGGGTGATGCCAGTTGTTATCCAGCTGCGTGCAACCAGGGGCGGAGCTGGCCCCTGGGCACTCGGGCCTAGCATACATTAAGTATTTGGCCCAGTGTTAAGTCCATCTTAGCCCAGTCACAAGACTGACCGATCCCTTCCAGTTGTTTGGAACTCCCGACCTAGACTGGCTCGCACGGGATACTGCTTACCAAAGGAAGAAACATGTTGAGGTTCCATCTACTTTTCGAGGTAATTCCTCTACTGTTGGTAGTAATGATAGTATTTTCAAACAAGCTGAGCAAGTTGATCTATCTCAGTACACAATGTCATTTTTAGAGCACATGTGAAATATTTTTCCGATACACCATTGCACATTTTTTCGAATACATCATGTACATTTTTTTAAAGATACATGTTTTGAATACATGGATAATATTTCCCAAATGCAGTACATTTTCAATAGCAATAATTTTTTTAGACTAGACGAACATTTTTTGTACACTATATATACAGTTTTTACAATTTTACACATTTTTTGGAAGCACATGCATATTTTTTATAATGTCACAAACATTTTTTGAATAAAAATAAAAAATTAACTTGTGCAAACATTGTTTTAACATTGTATATAACATTTTTAAATGTCATGGACATTTTCTCAAACACTGGAAATTTCAATAGAATGTCACATACATTTTTAGTGATACAAAACAATTTCAAAAATTCAAAAGTGGGCTAAACATTTGTGTTAACACTTGTTCAAATTCTTGGTTTTAAGCCTGTTCAGTAAATTTAAGTTTTTGAATTATACGCATTTAAATTAAAAATAAAAAGAGAAGAACAATATATAAATTTGAGGGACCTCAGCATGGCGTAAGCGTGTTGACCAACATCCCTATTAGGTCGCCAACAACGTGCTCCCCCTTCAAGAGATGTGAGTCGCTACAAGCAAGACATACCCGCTCCCGACGGTGCTTGAGCGGTCGTTTGGTCGTTATTTTGTATTTCTGTTTTTCCTTCCTTTTCTTCTCGCATCTTTTTTTTATTTTGGTCTCCATTTTGACCTCTTTTCACGATACAATTGCATCCAGGGATTGGGTTATTGGGCCAGCTAAGTGTCTTTCATAGTCTAGCAATTGAAACTGTTATAAATCGACCACGCTTGCACGAACCACAATGCAATTATGGCCGGGGAAGGAGGAGGCTGTCAGGCTAGTTACATGCCATCACTATACACATAATTACAAGTGTTTGTAACCTGGTTGTAACTTGCACGAACAACAATGTAACTGCAAGTGAGGACGGGAGCGAGGGGTTGTCGGGCGAGCCATATGCCCATCACCATATATGCAACTATATATAGTGTCACAAAGCGACGACAACTAGGGTGAAGGGGGGGGGGTTGTTGGGCCAGTTGCATCTCCACCACTAGGCATGCAACAACAAATATTGTAAGCCGAGTTCAACTTCAAGCCCAAAAAAACCCGATTGTAACTGAGTGTCAGAAGAGGGTTGTCAGTCCAGCTCCATGTCGACTTCTTTGCATGTCCACCTCTAGACACGCAACTGCAAGCACTGTAATCTAACTACATCTACCACATGCCACAATGTGACTACATTAGGAGATGAGATGTGTTAGTTGAGTCATGTGCATTTTCACCACTAGATATACAACTACATGCACTATAACCCGACTACAACTAAAAGGGGAAAGCTACTGTAAGAGGACATATAAGAGGGTTGTTAGGCATGTTGCATGTCGCTAGACATGCAACTGCAAGCATTGTAATTCAACTGCAGCTACATCTACATTCTTTGGTAGTGGTGCCATGGGCTTAGCGTTCTACCATGTTGGTGTGCTATTTATTAATGAAATTACATGACTGAATTTTTCGAATTCCGATATAGTTAATATTATTGAAGGACGGTGTATCAGCAGGATTTGTTGGTATATGTATTTTGTACTTTCTACAAGTAGTGTAAGTCACTAGTAGAAAACAGGGCACTATCCCGGTTCCAGAGGGCCTTTAGTCCCGGTTCTGCAACCTGGACAAAATGGTCGGGACTAATGCCCACAACCTTTTAGTCCCGGTTGGCTTACGGTCCGGGACTAAAGGAGCTCCACGTGGCCGCTGTGGGGCGCCCAGGCAGGAGGACCTTTAGTCCCGGTTGGTAACACCAGTCGGGACTAAAAGACAGCCACATGTCAGCAGCTCGCAGGCGCTGGTTTTTTTTTTGAAAGGGGGTGGAGGGTTGGAGGGTTTAGGGCTTTCATATTGTGTTAGCTAGCTAATAGAGAGAAGTGACCTCTCTTTCTTCGTGCTTGGTCGATGCTAGCTACTCTACATATAGAGAGAACTCGATGCTAGCTAGTAAGCAAATGAAGGAAACCATTAATTACACAAGATCATCATGAACATATATAGAGAGAAGTGACCTCTCTTTCTCCATGCTTGGTCGAACAACAAGTTTTCGTATATCTATCCGAAGCTACTACATATATACAATATAACATCCCTGACATCATCAAGCGCCAAACTCCCATTGAATTTGCGTATGGTATTCTCCCTTTTCATTTATGGTGTGTTCAAGAAAGAATCCCGCCAATTTCTCTTGAATTGCTCGTATGCAATCATGTGGTAGGAGTTCATCCCGCATCTGCCAGATCTAATTTAAAGACGGGGGTCAATACATATATATGAACGAAACTCAACACAATTGATGGTAATAAAAAAATTATGAATATTGTTTACGTACTTAATATTGTTTGTTAGAGTAGCCCCGCTCAGAGGTTGAGTGGTGAATGAACTCGCAAACATAATATCCACATAAATTATTCCCGCCTTCCTACCACAAGCACCTTAGGAGAATAGAGTTCAACCAAACTTGTAATAATGCATGATAATGGTATTGACGAGACTAATTAGTAGAGGACTTGTTATGCTTCTGTACTGTTTAACTTCCATCCCCAAAATATTTGCTAGATGGTATTGTATTGACCATGTTAGTTAGCGTAATGTGCATAAGACATTGGTGAAGTCAATATGATCTATGCCCATACGGTGAGTTAACTTGTACCCTTGCCTTGATTGTTGTGTTTGATTATGTTAGTAATTCCGCATTTCAAATTATGCATTGTTGATGCAATCTACTCTTCATGACTATTCAATGGACACTGCTTTGAAAACTAAACATTATTGTTTGCTTCTGTAGTGTTTTGTTTCAGGAAGCACATCAATTTACAACAACAACATCAATTTAAAGAAAGCACATCAGATCTATTGTTGACATCAAACTAACATGGCAATAGTTAGTTTAATGTTGTTGATGTATCAATTTACAATACTAGCTGATCTAGTTGTAAGTGCATCTAGTGCCACCCCTAGTTGGTTTTGGAGTATTGACGACAAACCTGGTTAAGGGACTAATGTGTTTGTGAGAATTGCAGGATAACACAGGCAGTAGTCCCATATTGATTCAGTTTATCTACTAGAGATGACCCCTAAAAATGTGTGAAGACATTGAAGACAATGGTGGTCTGTGAAGACAATCACATTGAAGACTATGACAAGAGAAGACATTGTGTGAAGACTATGGAGTGCGAAGACATAGTTGTTTCGTAGTTTTCTTTTCTTCTTTGTTGAGTCATAGGAACCACCGTACTGCTAAGTCGGGTTCAAGTGAACAAAGTCAGAGTGACTGAAGTGATGCTCAATCAAATCCTATGTCTTCGAGAAAAGACAATGAGAGCAAATCTTATCCAGAGTTGGATGAGTCAGCTTGGCTTGTAGCCCAAGTTAAGATGCCGCGTGCGTTTTAAATCTGACCGTTGGACATATGTCAGTTCCTTAGTGACCCAGGGTCATTTCGAACAAATCAGGTCGGGTTGCCTCCTAGCTATAAATAGCCCACCCCCTACACCATAAATTGGTGGTTGCTCAGAGTTTGTGGACGGCTTTTGTCATTTGAGAGCAACCCACCTCCAAAGCTCAGAGTGCTGAAGTCTTTCTGTCCGCGTGATCTGAAGACTTATTACACTTGAGGACTGTGAATCTTCCAGCCGGTTAGGCGTCGCGTTCTGAGCATCTAAGAGTCATTGTGGATTGCCGGTGAATGAAGTTTGTGAAGGTTTGGAAGTATCCCTTGAAGACATACCAGAGTGATTGGGTGAAAGCACAAGTGCTTCTTGGGTGATTTTGGTAATTTATGTCAACATATCTCTTGTTAGACTAATACCTTTACCTAGTATGTTTCAGATAAGTTCAACAATCGCGTGGCATGGCCTAGAGGATGTGGAACCCCCTCAAAGTACTAATGACAAAAGGATTGGCTCAAACTCAAAGCTCAAGACTCTACCTTTTCTATTTTAGTGATCCAAGATCACATTGAGTCTATAGGAAAAGCCAATACTATCAAGGAGGGATGAGGTATTGCTTAATGAGGTTCTTGCTCAAAATGCTTAGTGATATGCTCCAAAGCCCTCAACTACTTTATCACATCCACCTATGACCTAAACCAAAAGTCAAACTCGGCCCCACCGATTCTTTTTATCCGGCACCACCGAGTTCAGATATCATAGCCACTGGCACAAACCCTAGGCAAATCGGTCTCACCGATAGGGATCTCAGTCTCACCGAGATGGGATTGTAATCTCTCTGTGTAGCTTATTACCAAAATCGGTCCCACCGAATTTGAGTAATCGGTCCTACCGAGATTACAATGCAAACTCTTTGTTTCCTTTTCGTAACATTTCGATCTCACCGAGATTCGCGAATCGGCCACACCGAGTTTGCCTGACCAACTCTCTGGTTAGCTTATTACCAAAATAGGTCTCACCGAGTTTGTGCAATCGGTCTCACCGAGATTACGTTATGTCCTAACCCTAACCATATCAGTCCTATCAAGTTGCATGTCGGTCCCACCGAAAATCCTAACGGTCAATAGATTTGCCAAATCTGTCCGACCGAGTTTCTCAATTCGGTCCCACAGAGATTGGTAAGTTGTGTGTAACGGTTAGATTATGTGTGGAGGCTATATATACCCCTCCACCCCCGCTCCATTCGCGGAGAGAGCCATCAGAACATGCCTACACTTCCAACTTACATTTTTTGAGAGAGAACCACCTACACTTGTGTTGAGGTCAAGATATTCCAATCCTACCATATGAATCTTGATATCTAGCCTTCCCCAAGTTGCTTTCCACTCAAATCTTCTTTCCACCAAATCCATATCCTGTGAGAGAGAGTTGAGTGTTGGGGAGACTATCATTTGAAGCACGCAAGGAGTTCATCATCAACACACCATTTGTTACTTCTTGGAGGGTGGTGTCTCCTAGATTGGCTAGGTGTCACTTGGGAGCCCCCGACAAGATTGTGGAGTTGGACCAAGGAGTTTGTACAGGCAAGGAGATCGCCTACTTCGTGAAGATCAACCCCTAGTGATGCAAGTCCTTTGTGGGCGATGGCCATGGTGGGATAGACAAGGTTGCTTCTTCGTGGACCCTTCGTGGGTGGAGCCCTCCGTGGACTCGTGCAGCCGTTACCCTTCGTGGGTTGAAGTCTCCATCAACATGGATGTAAGATAGCACCACCTATCGGAACCACGTCTCAAAAATCTTCGTCTCTCCAAATTGCGTTTGCACACTCCAATCCCATCCCCTTACATTCTTGCAAGTTGCATGCTTTACTTTCCGTTGCTCATAAACTCTTTGCATGCTTGCTTGATATGTATTGTGATTGTTAAACTTGTGCCAAAACTCCAATTCAACTTAAGGAAATTAAAAACTGTAACTTTTGGTAATTAGTGTCTAATCACCCCCCCCCTCTAGACACTTCTTCTCGATCCCTTTCAATTGGTATCAGATCATTGGTCTCCATTACTTTGGTTTAATCACCATTGGAGGAAGATGGATGAGTCTACTTTGGGGAGTCTTAGACATAGAGTGCCTATACTTGATGGAGAGTACTTTCATGAGTGGAAAAATGAGATTCTTGTGATTTTCAATCACTATCATTTGAACAAGTACATTTCTAGTCCTTGTGCACCTCATGCTGATCCTATGCATCCTACCCTTGATGAGTCAATTGACATGATTCGCAATCTTAGAACTATTAATCTTATCACTAGAGGCTTGCCTAGAAACTTGATTGGAAATTTGCCTACTCTTTATTGTGGATACACTATATGGAAATTTCTTGAGGAACGATTTCCGAATTATTCCTTGAAAAATCTAGATGAAATTCTCCATAAATCTATTGCCTTGAGTAAGAGGAATTCCAATGATCCTATGTTTGGTGATTGTCTATTTGAACTTACAAATCTTATGCGTGCCAAAGGAGAGGTTGGAATTATTAGTGATATTATCTCCGAAGCCATTAGAATTCATAAAGATGACTATTGTCAAAATCATTTATCTAAGGATTCACCCTCACTAGGATTTGATCCACCACATGACGATGTTGAACATGGATACTATGATGAGGATGATGATGATGACTTTGATCTTGATGATGCAATGAGACACTTTGGTCTTATGGAAAATCTTCGGGGATATATGGCAGGTGGGAAGGAATGGGTTCTTGATAGTGGATGTACTGATCACATGACCGGAGATAAAGATATGTTTTGTGAGCTTGCTGAAATCGACGGTCCTCGAAAGTTTGTCACTTTCGGTGACAACTCAAAGGGTAAGGTGGTTGGCCTCGGTAAGGTGGCCATATCACATGATAGCTCCATAAAAAATGTCATGCTCGTTGAATCTCTTGGATACAATTTACTTTCAGTATCTAGACTTGCTGATTTCGGTTTCAATGTCCTATTTACTGAAATAGATTGCCAAGTGTTTCGTAGAGATAATCATAAAATGGTATTTATCGTCATTCGTAGAGGTGATCTATACATTGTTGATTTCACTAAAAAGGCTCAACCTAGAACTTGCTTCATTGCTAAATCTTCTAAAGGTTGGTTATGGCATAGACAATTAGGTCATGTGGGCATGCGAAACCTTGACAAGCTTATTAAAGGTAATCATATCCTTGGCGTTAACGTTGTCATATTTGATAAGGATAGACTTTGCAGCGCTTGTCAAGCAGGTAAACAGGTGGGAGGAAGGCATCCCGTGAAGAACATCATGACCACAAGGAGGCCACTCGAGCTACTTCATATGGATCTTTTTTGTCCCAACGCCTACAAAAGTCTCAGAGGAAATTCTTTTAGTCTAGTCATAGTTGATGATTTTTCAAGATTTATGTGGGTGTTCTTTCTCAATGATAAATCGTAGGTCCAAAAGATCTTCAAAAACTTCGTGAGGAAAGCCCAAAATCAGTTTGAAGTGAAGATCAAGAAGGTTCGAAGCGACAATGGAACGGAGTTCAAAAACGCAAATGTGGACACCTTTCTTGACGAAGAAGGGATTTCACATGAGTTCTCGGCTACGTACACACCTCAACAAAATGGAGTTGTTGAGAGGAAGAACCGGACGCTCATCGAAATGGCGAGAATGATGCTTGATGAGTACAATACGCCAAAGCACTTTTGGGCGGAAGCAGTTGAGACAGCTTGTCATGCAACAAATCGCTTGTATCTTCACAAGCTACTCGGCAAGACGGCATTCGAGCTCCTCACCGGTAACAAACCCCAAGTTGGATACTTTCGAGTATTCGGCTCAAAGTGCTACATTCTTGATAAGCATCATCGTTCTAAATTTGCTCCTAAGTCTCATGAGGGATTCCTACTTGGTTATGGCTCAAACTCCCACACTTACCATGTCTACAACAATTTCACCCGAAAGGTTGAAGACATGGTAGATGTGAAGTTTGATGAATTTAATGGCTCGCAAGTAGAGCAATTGCCAATTGATGTAGGATACAAAGATTCTTCGGAAGCAATCCAAGACTTGTCTATTGGCAAGGTTCGTCCAACGGAGGTGAAGGAGAGTACCTCGTCCGTCCAAGTGGAAGCTTATACCTCACGACAAGGTGAACGAAGAGTTGATACGGAAGCATCCACAAGTGGGACACACCAAGATGAAGAAAACGAGGAAGTACACCAAGATGAACATCAACAACCTCCCTCTCCACCACGACAAGAGAACGACAATGTCAACAACAATGAAGAAGGCCAAGAATAAGAACAAAATGAAGAAGATGTTCCACCAAGATCCAAGCAAAGGCTTTCACGAGTTCGAGCAAGAGTTGCCAGACACCATCCCGTCGAGAAAATCTACAATGATATCGAAACTGGGAGAATCACTCATTCTAAAACTCATTTGGCTAACTTTTGTGAATACTATTCATTCATCTCTAGCATTGAACCTATGAAGGTTGAAAAAGCATTGGAAAATCCGGATTGGATAAACACCATGCACGAAGAGCTACACAACTTTGAGAGAAACCAAGTTTTGACATTGGTTGAGAAGCCCGACAACAACCACAACATCATCGGTACCAAATGGGTGTTTTGCAACAAGCAAGATGAAGATGGACAAGTAGTTCGCAACAAAGCACGTCTCGTCCCCCAAGGCTACACTCAAGTCGAAGGTATGGATTATGGTGAGACATATGCCCCTGTTGCTAGACATGAGTCCATTCGCATCTTACTTCCCTATGCTAATCACCATGATATCACCTTGTACCAAATGGACATCAAAAGTGCTTTTCAAAATGGTGAAATAGAGGAGGAAGTTTATGTTAAGCAACCTCCCGGCTTTATCAATCCTAACAAACCTAATCATGTTTACAAACTTCACAAAGCTCTTTATGGTCTTAAACAAGCTCCTAGAGCTTGGTATAAATGCTTGACCAAGTTCCTTATTGAAAAAGGTTTTGAGATTGGAAAGATTGATTCTACTCTTTTCACTAAAAGGGTTAATGGAGAATTATTTGTGTGCCAAATCTATGTTGATGATATTATATTTGGTTCGACTAACCCACATTTTAGTGAAAAGTTTGGGAAGCTAATGTCGGTGAAGTTTGAGATGTTGATAATGAGTGAACTCAAATTCTTTCTTGGTTTGCAAATTAAGCAAACTAAGGAAGGAACCTTTGTATCTCAAACGAAGTACACCAAGGACTTATTCAAGAAGTTCAATATGCAAGAATGCAAAGGTATGTCTACACCCATGCCTACTAGTGGACATCTTGATTTGACCAAAGATGGTGAACCAGTTGATCAAAAGGTTTATCGCGCTATGATTGGTTCATTTTTATACCTATGTGCTTCACGTCCCGAAATTATGCTAAGTGTGTGCATGTGTGCATGATATCAAGCTGCTCCTAAAGAATGTCATCTTAAGGCTGTGAAAAGGATAGTGAGATACTTAATTCATACACCAAATTTTGGCATTTGGTATGCAAAGAGGTCATCTTTTGATCTTGTTGGCTACTCCGACTCGGACTATGCCGGATACAAGGTTGATAGAAAGTCCACTTCGGGTACTTGTCAATTTCTTGGTAGATCTCTTGTGTCTTGGTCTTCCAAGAAACAAAACTCGGTATCTTTATCCACCGCCGAAGCAGAATACATTGCCGCTGGTTCATGTTGTGCCCAATTAATTTGGATGACTCAAACTCTTAAGGATTATGGGATATATGTGAAACATGTTCCATTACTATGTGACAATGAAAGTGCTATCAAGATTGCTCACAATCCTATGCAACATATTGAAGTTCGACATCATTTCATTCGAGATCATGTTTCCAAAGGGGACATTGATCTTAAGCATGTTCGCAAAGATAAACAATTAGCAGATATATTCACTAAACCACTTGATGAGAAAGTGTTTTGCAGGTTGAGAGGTGAATTGAACATTATTGATGCTTCAAACTTGGAGTAGGAACTCCATTCGGATGCATGCAAGGCTTGAGCCTATGACTAATCCTTGATATTCTCTTAAGATGATAATCTTATGTCTTGGATATATTTGCACCCTTGCATGCTATCTAACCCTTATAGTTGCTTGGATGAATCGAAATCTATGAGATTGCAACACACTCACGTCTTGAGCAATCTCTACATCACCAAGTCTCTACACAATGGTGGTTGAAGACAAGGAAGCACGGAACCCTTCAACATATCCTTTGACAAATTCTATTTTGAACTCTATGATTGTCATATTGGATACACAAGTGCTATTCCTTGCAAAAACTAACCCATGTACGTAGATGAACTCACACTCCAAGTGGTGCTCCCAACTCTTGATGAGCTACATCAACCTCGAGCAATCCACATAAGTTCAACTACATGATCAACACCACCACCCAAGGTATGTTATTCCATCTTAGAGAAGCTTTACTCCAAGACATGAGTCAAAGCAACTCAACAAGATGTGAATACATCAAAATGCTTAAACGAAAAATGGTAACCCCATTTTGAGCTTAAACGATGAGTATGACCTATGATCAAGTGATCTCACTTGACTCCTATGTCAATATACTCTAACGTAGGTGACTTTGTCACCGACCAATTCTAGATGAAGTTCTCTCGTGCTCTTTTCTATGCTCTTGCTTTTGGCTCTTGCATATCTGTTCCCTCTTTGAAAAAAAACTTCATCTAGATTTCTTTATTTCTCTTTGTTCGGCATTTCCTTGCATACAATTCCTTGCAAATCCTTGTGGGATCTTCCTTCTCTAGTGAGCTGAGGTGACAAGTGTTTTCTTTGTCATGAACTCGGTCACACCGTCCTGTTATTTTCGGTCCCACCGAAACCTTTCGGTCCAACCGAAGCATACAACTCGGTGCCACCGATTTCACAACAGGAAAAATAGCTTGCCACTTGTTCCTGTGTTCTTTCGATCCAACTCCACTCAATGAATCTTGTCCTCTACCAGCATCACATTCAACTTGCTACTTTGTTTTGTGACTCAAGGACCAAACCCATTTGTAACACAAAATTCCAGAAGGACCCTTCTTGGAAATTGATGTCAAAGGGGGAGAGAGAGATCACATCAAAGCTTAATCATATCTTTAGGGGGAGAGAATACTCAAAGAGAGAGAGAGAGTAATCTTCAAGGATCCCAGATGCTTGGTGTTTAATAGGAGAGAAGTCACATGTCTTTAAGAGGGGAAAGACATGCTCATATTTGTTTATTTACTTAGCTCTGTTTCTTTTCTTTGAGCTCTGATTTTCTATTCCCTATCTTCTCCCAGTATCCCATGCTATATTCAGGGGGAGTAAGACATCTAAGGGAAGGAATTCCTTGAATCCATTGCACATCTTTACCTTTGGGGACATGTCTATATCAATGGAGTACTCAGTACTGACTCTCTACATGTCATCCCAGTCTTGGTACTCTTGTGGTTTCTTTTGGTTGCTCTAGACAGTAGGTGTATCTGTGTTATCTAACCTTATTTTCACAGGTTCATTCCATCCTAAGCCAACTCAAGACCACAAGGTAAGTATATGCATCACAATCATGTGTATGAGGATCTCTTGCTGATGTACATACTATTTTCCAGAGGGACTCATGAGCATGATGGTACATTTCCCATATTCACATCTGTTGCTCTGATGCGTATAGCCAAGATACATGTAAGACGTTGCTTTCTCTATCATGCTTATGCATTCAGATGCTCATATATTCCATATTTACATGATTGCATACATGTAGGGGGAGCCTATGCTTGTTACATGTCTTTCCAAAGCTTTACTTGTTATTCTCTATATCTTTATCTAAAGTTTTGATGTATGTTGTCATCAATTACCAAAAAGGGGGAGATTGAAAGCACAAGTGCTCCCTGGGTGATTTTGGTAATTTATGTCAACATATCTCTTGTTGGCCTAATACCTTTTCCTAGTATGTTTCAGATAAGTTCAACAATGGAGTGGCATGGACTAGAGGATGTGGAACCCCCTCAAAGTACTAAGGTTAAAAGGATTGGCTCAAGCTGAAAGCTCAAGACTCTACATTTTCTATTTTAGTGATCCAAGATCACATTGAGTCTATAGGAAAGGCCAATACTATCAAGGAGGGATGAAGTGTTGCTTAATGAGGTTCTTGCTCAAAATCCTTAGTGATATGCTCCAAAGCCCTCAACTACTTTCTCACATACACCTATGACCTAGAACGGAAGTCAAACTCGGCCCCACCGATTCTTTCTATCCGGCGCCACCGAGTTCAGATATCATAGCCACTGCCACAAACCCTAGGCAAATTGGTCTCACCGATAGGGATCTCGGTCTCACCGAGATGGGATTGTAATCTCTCTGTTTAGCTTATTTCCAAAATCGGTCCCACCAAGTTTGAGTAATCGGTCATACCGAGATTACAATGCAAACTCTCTATTTCCTTTTCGTAACGTTTTGGTCTCACCGAGATGAGCGAATCGGTCACATCGAGTTTGCCTGACCAACTCTCTGGTTAGCTTATTACCAAAGTCGGTCTCACCGATTTTGTGTAATCGGTCTCACCGAGAGTACGTTATGCCCTAACACTAACCATATTGGTCCTACCGAGTTGCATGTCGGTCCCACCGAAAATCCTAACGGTCGCTAGATTTGCAAAATCGGTCCGACCGAGTTTCTCAATTCCGTCCCACCGAGATTGGTAAGTTCTGTGTAATGGTTAGATTTTGTGTGGAGTCTATATATACCCCTCCACCCCCTCTTCATTCGTGGAGAGAGCCATCAGAACATGCATACACTTCCAACTTACATTTTCTGAAAGAGAACCACCTATACTTGTGTTGAGGTCATGATATTCCAATCCTACCATATGAATCTTGATCTCTAGCCTTCCCCAAGTTGCTTTCCACTCAAATCTTCTTTCCACCAAGTCCATATCCTGGGAGAGAGAGTTGAGTGTTGGGGAGACTATCATTTGAAGCACAAGAGCAAGGAGTTCATCATCAACACACCATTTGTTACTTCTTGGAGAGTGGTGTCTCCTAGATTGGCTAGGTGTCACTTGGGAGCCTCCGACAAGATTGTGGAGTTGAACCAAGGAGTTTGTACGGGCAAGGAGATCACCTACTTCTTGAAGATCTACCCCTAGTGAGGCAAGTCCTTCATGGGCGACGGCCATGGTGGGATAGACAAGGTTGCTTCTTCGTGGAACCTTCGTGGGTGGATCCCTCCGTGGACTCGCACAACCGTTACCCTTCGTGTGTTGAAGTCTCCATCAACGTGGATGTACAATAGCACCACCTATCGGAACCACGGCTCAAAAATATTTGTGTCTCCAAATTGCGTTTGCACACTCCAATCCCATCCCCTTACATTCTTGCAAGTCGCATGCTTTACTTTACGCTGCTCATAAACTCTTTGCATGCATGCTTGATATGTATTGAGATTGTTAAACTTGTGCCAAAACTCCACTTCAACTTAAGGAAATTTAAAACTGCAACTTTTGTTACTTAGTGTCTAATCACCCCCCTCTAGACACCTCTTCTCGATCCCTTTCAATGGGCGGGGACTAAGTGTTCTTAGCTCAAGGGGAATAAGGTGAAGACGCGGTCTTCTGAGTTGAATCTCAGCCTCCCTAACCAGACGTATAGTTGTCACAGCAACTGGAACTGGTCCAACAAATCTCTTGTCCTCTCCGAGCAACTGGTTCTATCCTACCTCTCTCACCTTACTTATAGTTTATCTTCGTGAAGTCTTTGTTTACTTGCTTGATCTGATTGACTTCACCATGTGAAGACCATAGTCTGTTTGGCTTCATACTATCTTCCATCTCGATCCATACTACCTAGCTGCTTATAGTCTTTGTGCTTTCACTTCATTGCTTACTTGACTATGGCTTGTCTAGTGTAGTCTACCTTCCGCTGCATATCTATAGGTTCAATTCTATTTTTTGTCTTCAAAACACCCCTCTTAGAAGACTTTCATAAAAATTGCTGATACGTCTCCAACGTATCTATAATTTTTTATTACTCCATGCTACTTTATCTTCTGTTTTAGGCAATATTGGGCTTTATTATCCACTTCTATATTATTTTTGGGACTAACCTATTAACCGGAGGCCTAGCCCAGATTTGCTGTTTTATGCCTATTTTAGTGTTTTGAGAAAAAGGAATATCAGACGGAGTCAAAACGGAACGAAATCAACTGGAGAAGTTATTTTTGGAAGGAAAGCAACCCAGGGAACTTGGAGTGCATGTCAGGGGGGATATGGGCTGCCCACGAGTGTGGGGGGCGCGCCCCCTGCCTCGTGGGGCCCCCGTAGCTCCTCCGACGTACCCCCTGCACCCATATATACTCTTGTACCCTAAAACTTCCAGAACAGAACCTGGATCGGGAGTTCCGTCGCTGCAAGCCTCTGTAGCCACCAAAAACCAATCGGGACCCTGTTCCGGCACCCTGCCGGAGGGGGATCCCATCACTGGAGGCCATCTTCATCATCCTGGCGCTATCCATGATGAGGAGGGAGTAGTTCACGCTCGGGACTGAGGGTATGTACCAGTAGCTATGTGTTTGATCTCTCTCTCTCTCTCGTGTTCTCTCTCGTGTTCCCTCTATGGCACGATCTTGATGTATCCCAAGCTTTGCTATTGTAGTTGGATCTTATGATGTTTCTCCCCCTCTACTCTCTTGTGATGAATTGAGTTTCCCCTTTGAAGTTATCTTATCGGATTGAGTCTTTTATGAGAACACTTGATGTATGTCTTGCTGTGATTATCTATGGTGACAATGGGATATCATGTGCCACTTGATGTATGTTTTGGTGATCAACTTGCGGGTTTCGTGATATTGGGAACCTATGCATAGGGGTTGGCACACATTCTTGACTCTCCGGTAGTAGCTTTGGGGCACTCTTTGAAGTACTTTTATGTTGGTTAGATGAATCTGAGATTATCTGATGCATATCGTATAATCATGCCCACGGATACTTGAGGTGACAATGGAGTATCTAGGTGACATTAGGGTTTTGGTTGATTTGTGTCTTAAGGTGTTATTCTAGTAGAACTCTTTTATAGATCGATCCGAAAGAATAACTTTGAGGTGGTTTCGTACCCTACCATAATCTCTATGTTTGTTCTCCGCTATTAGTGGCTTCGGAGTGACTATTTGTTGCATGTTGAGGGCTTGTTATATGATCTATCTATGTTATTATTGTTGAGAGAACTTGCACTAGTGAAAGTATGAACCCTAGGCCTTGTTTCCTATCATTGCAATATCGTTTACGCTCACTTTTACCACTTGTTACCTTCCTGTTTTTATTATTTCAGATTACAAAAACCTTTATCTACTATCTATTTTGCACTTGTATCTTCATCTCTTCGCCGAACTAGTGCACCTATACAATTTACCATTGTATTGGGTGTGTTGGGGACACAAGAGACTCTTTGCTCTTTGGTTGTAGGATTGTTTGAGAGAGACCATCTTCATCCTACGCCTCCTACGGATTGATAAACCTTAGGTCATCCACTTGAGGGAAATTTGCTACTATCCTACAAACCTGTGCACTTGTAGGCCCAACAATGTCTACAAGAAGAAGGTTGTGTAGTAGACATAAAGCTCTTTTCTGGCGCCGTTGCCGGGGAGGTTAGCACTTGAAGGTATATCTTTAGATGTTGCAATCGAATCTTTTTGTTTCTTGTTTTATCACTAGTTTATTTTGTAAAATAAAACTACAAAAAAATGGAGTTAAGTTTGTCTCATACGGTTCATCTTTTTAATATCTTTCGTGAGTATGATGGAAAGGAAAATTGTGATCAAGTGCTAGAAGAAGAATTACATAGAATGCTTGGCATGAAATATGAGCATGATTGCAATGTTGTTAGTACGAATTCCCTGAATACCCATGATGCTAATGATATGCAAAGCCACAAGCTTGGGGAAGCTATGCTTGATGAAGATGATATTTTTTGTCCCCCAAGCTTTGATGAGCAAAATTACTATGATGAAAGCATGCCTCCTATTTATGATGATTATTTATATGACACATATGCTTTAAAGAATAATGATAACCATGAAAATTGTCATCTTGATCTTAATTTTCAATCATATGATAGTTATTTTGTTGAGTTAGCTCCCACTATTATTCACGAGAAGAATCTTGCTTATGTGGAGAGTAGTAAATTTTCTATGCTTGTAGATCATGAAAAGAATGCTTTAGGTGCTGGTTATATTGTTGAATTCATTCATGATGCTACTGAAAATTATTATGAGGGAGGAACATATGCTTGTAGGAATTGCAATAATATCAAGTTTCCTCCCTATGTGCTTAAATTCTTGAAGTTATGCTTGTGTTACCTTCCTATGCTAGTTTATTATTGTTCCCATAAGTTGTTTGCTCACAAAATCCCTATGCATAGGAAGTGGGTTAGACTTAAATGTGCTATTCATATGCTTCATGATGCTCCTTTTATGAATCAATTTTTATCTTTTATGTGAGCATCATTGTCATCATCATGCCTAGCTAGAAATGCATTAAAGAAAAGTGCTTGTTGGGAGACAACCCAATATTTATCCTTACTGTTTTTGTGTGTACACATGATTATGCTACTGTAGTAATCATGTTTTATATCTTTTGTTTCAATAAAGTGCCAAGTAGAGCCTTTGGGAAGACTTGGGTGAAGTCTTTATGATCTTGCTGTAAAAAACAAAAACTTTAGCACTCACGAGAATAGCTGCCATTTTTACTGGAGAGTGCTTTTAGGTTGATTCTTTTTGCAGATGATAAATAGACAAATTCCTCAGGTCAAAAATTTATTTCAGAATTTGTGAGGTTCCAGAAGTATATGTTTGACACAGATTACTACAGACTATTCTGTTTTCGACAGATTTTGTTTTCATTGTGTTGTTTGCTTATTTTGATGCATCTATGGCTAGTATTAAGTGGTATGAACCATAGAAAAGTTTGAATACAGTAGGTTTCACAACAATATTAATTTAGAATGAGTTCATTACAGTACCTAAGTGGTGGTTTTATTTTCTTATACTAACGGAGCTTACGAGTTTTGTTTGAGTTTTGTGTGGTTGAAGTTTTCAAGTTTTGGGTAAAGATTCGATGGACTATGGAATAAGGAGTGGAAAGAGCCTAAGCTTGGGGATGCCCAAGGCACCCCAAGGTAATATTCAAGGACAACCAAGCAACTAAGCTTGGGGATGCCTCAGAAGGCATCCCCTCTTTTGTCTTCGTTCATCAGTAACTTTACTTGGAGCTATATTTTTATTCACCACAGCTATGTGTTTTTCTTGCAGCGTCATTTTATTTTGCTAGTTTTTGCTTGCTGTTAGTTAGAATAATGTTTTGCATCTTTAGGTTCAATAAAAAAAGTCAAGGATAGCCTTTGCCATGCTTATTTTGCTTGTATACATGTTCCTGTTTGAAAACAGAAAGTTTACCGCTGTTGCAAAAATTGCTCAGAAAAGTCAGAGGATGGTCTAACATTGAATCTTTTTGCATATTAAGCTCTGATAAATTTATTACAGTGGGAATTTTAGTTCATAATTTTTGGAGTCTGGGAAGTATTGTTACTCTTGCTTTCTTTACAGACTGTACTGTTTTGGCAGATTGCTGTTATGTTTGCATTGTTGGCGTATGTTTGCTTGTTTAATGATTCTATTTGAGGATAGGAGTATTAAATATGCAGAGGCATTTAGTATGCAATGTTGAATAATAATGTTAGTGATTTGTTACAGTAGAAGATGTTATGGTTTTGCATTGGTTTATACTAACCTATCTCACGAGTTCTTGTTGAGTTTGTTGTGAATGAAGCTTTTCATAAAAAGAAGAGAAACCATGATATGAGAGGAATTAAGGAGACATAAAATCTCAAGCTTGGGGCTGCCCAAGGCACCCCAAGATAATATTTCAAAGAAGTCTAAAGCATCTAAGCTTGGGGATGCCCCGGTAGGCATCCCACCTTTCTTCTTCAACAACTATCAGTTAGTATCGGTTGAGCCTAAGTTTTTGCTTCTTCACATGAGTTGTGCTATCCTTGCATTGTAGTTTTGTTTAGCTTTGCTTGCTGTTTGAATAAAGTATCAAGATCTTAATTCTTTAATGAGAGAGAACCTTCATTTAGTTGCATAATTATTTAGCTACTCATTGATCTTCACTGATATCTTTCAGAGTAGTTTTTGTTATTGCTCATAGTGCTTCACTTATATCTTTTGAGTGTGATAATTTTTGCTCTAGTACTTCACTTATATCTTTTAGAGCACGGTGGTGGATTTGTTTTGAAGAAACTATTGAACTATCATGCTTCACTTAGATTATTTTGAGAGTCGTTAATAGCATGGTAATTTGCTTAATGTTAATATGCTTGGTATTCAAGATATGTGAAACTTTCTTTTGAGTGCGTTGAATACTAAGATAAGTTCGATGCTTGATAATTGTGTTGAAATATTGAGGTGATAATATCAAAGCAATGCTAGCTGGGGTGATTACGAATTTAAAGAATGCTTGTGTTGAAGTTTGTGATTCCCGTAGCATGCACGTATGGTGAACCGCTTTGTGATGAAGTCGGAGCACGATTTTATTTATTGATTGTCTTCCTTATGAGTGGAAGTCGGGGACGAGAGATGGTCTTTTCCTACCAATCTATCCCCCTAGGAGTATGCGTTTAGTGTTTTGGTTTTTGATGACTTCTAAATTTTTGCAACAAGTGCATGAGTTCTTTTGATTAATGTTGAGTCCATGGATTATACACACTATCACCCTTCCACCATTGCTACCATCTCTAATACCACACACTTTTTGCCGGTATCATACACCCACAATATACCTTCCTCAAAACAGCCACCATACCTACCTATCATGGCATTTCCATAGCCATTCCGAGATATATTGCCATGCAACTTTCATACACCCACTTTTGTCATATTGCTTTTTGCATGAACATGAAGTTCACATTGTATTTGTGGCAAGGCCACCTTCATAATTTTCATACATGTCGCTCATGATTCATTGCATATCCCAGTATACCGCCGGAGGCATTCATATAGAGTCATATCTTGTTCTAAGAATTGAGTTGTAATTGTTGAGTTGTAAGAAAAATAAAAGTGGGATGATCATCATTATTAGAGCATTATCCCAGTGAGGAAAGGATGATGGAGACTATGATTCCCCCATAAGTCGGGATAAGACTCCGGACTTTATGAAAATAAAATAAATAAAAGAGGCAAAATAAGCCAAAATAAAAAAGAGAGGCCAAAGAAGCCCACCAAAAAAAATGAGAGAAAAAGAGAGAAGGGACAATGCTACTATCCTTTTACCACACTTGTGCTTCAAAGTAGCACCATGATCTTCATGATAGAGAGTCTCATATGTTGTCACTTTCATACACTAGTGGGAATTTTTCATTATAGAACTTGGCTTGTATATTCCAATGATGGGCTTCCTCAAAAGTGCCCTAGGTCTTCGTGAGCAAGCAAGTTGGATGCACACCCACTTAGTCTCTTTTGTTGAGCTTTCATATACTTATAGCTCTAGTGCATCCGTTGCATGACAATCCCTACTCACTCACATTGATATCTATTGATGGGCATCTCCATAGCCCATTGATACGCCTAGTTGATGTGAGACCATCTTCTCCTTTTTTGTCTTCTCCACAACCACCATTCATTCCACCTATAGTGCTATGTCCATGGCTTACGCTCATGTATTGCGTGAAAGTTGAAAAAGTTTGAGATTATTAATGTATGAAACAATTGCTTGGCTCGTCATCGGGGTTGTGCATGATTAAATACTTTGTGTGATGAAGATAGAGCTTAGCCAGACTATATGATTTTGTAGGGATAACTTTCTTTTGACCATGCTATTTTGAGAAGACATGATTGCTTTGATTAGTATGCTTGAAGTATTATTACTTTTATGTCAATATGAACTTTTGTCTTGAATATTTCGGATCTGAATATTCATACCACAATTAAGAAGATTTACATTGAAATTATGCCAAAGTATCACTCCGCATCAAAAATTCTTTTTTATCATTTACCTACTCGAGGACGAGTAGAAATTAAGCTTGGGGATGCTTGATACGTCTCCAACGTATCTATAATTTTTGATTGCTCCATGCTACTTTATCTTCTGTTTTATGCAATACTGGGCTTTATTATCCACTTTTATATTATTTTTGGGACTAACATATTAACCGGAGGCCCTGCCCAGATTTGCTGTTTTATGCCTATTTCAGTGTTTCGAGGAAAAGGAATATCAAATGGAGTCAAAATGGAACGAAATCAACTGGAGAAGTTATTTTTGGAAGGAAAGCAACCCAGGGAACTTGGAGTGCACGTTAGGGGAGATACGGGCTGCTCACGAGGGTGGTCCCCCCCCTGGGCGCGTCCCCCTGCCTCGTGGGGCCCACGTAGCTCCTCCAACGTACCCCCTGCACCCATATATACTCTTGTACCCTAAAACTTCCAGAACAGAACCTAGATCGGGAGTTCCGCCGCCGCAAGCCTCTGTAGCCACCAAAACCCAATCGGGACCCTGTTCCGGCACCCTGCCGGAGGGGGATCCCATCACCGGAGGCCATCTTCATCATCCCGGTGCTATCCATGACGAGGAGGGAGTAGTTCACCCTCGGGGTTGAGGGTATGTACCAGTAGCTATGTGTTTGATCTCTCTTTCTCTCTCTCGTGTTCTCCTTCGTGTGCCCTCTATGGCACGATCTTGATGTATCCCGAGCTTTGCTATTGTAGTTGGATCTTCAAATGTTTCTCCCCCTCTACTGTCTTGTGATGAATTGAGTTTCCCCTTTGAAGTTATCTTATCGGATTGAGTCTTTTATGAGAACACTTGATGTATGTCTTGCCGTGATTATCTGTGGTGACAATGGGATATCAGGTGCCACTTGATGTATGTTTTGGTGATCAACTTGCGGGTTTCGTGACATTGGGAACCTATGCATAGAGGTTGGCACACGTTCTTGACTCTCCGGTAGTAGCTTTGGGGCACTCTTTGAAGTACTTTTATGTTGGTTGGATGAATCTGAGATTATGTGATGCATATCGTATAATCATGCCCATGGATACTTGAGGTGACAATGGAGTATCTAGGTGACATTAGGGTTTTGGTTGATTTGTGTCTTAAGGTGTTATTCTAGTATGAACTCTTTTATAGATCGATCCGAAAGAATAACTTTGAGGTGGTTTTGTACCCTACCATAATCTCTATGTTTTTCCTACGCTATTAGTGCCTTCGGAGTGACTCTTTCTTGCATGTTGAGGGCTTGTTATATGATATATCTATGTTATTATTGTTGAGAGAACTTGCACTAGTGAAAGTATGAAACCTAGGCCTGGTTTCCTATCATTGCAATACCGTTTACGCTCACTTTTACCACTTGTTACCTTGCTGTTTTTATTATTTCAGATTACAAAAACCTTTATCTACTATCTATTTTGCACTTGTATCTTCATCTCTTTGCCGAACTAGTGCACCTATACAATTTACCATTGTATTGGGTGTGTTGGGGACACAAGAGACTCTTTGCTATTTGGTTGCAGGATTGTTTGAGAGAGACCATCTTCATCCTACGCCTCCTACGGATTCATAAATCTTAGGTCATCCACTTGAGGGAAATTTGCTACTGTCCTACAAACCTGTGCACTTGCAGGCCCAACAACGTCTACAAGAAGAAGGTTGTGTAGTAGACATCAATCGCCTATTCACCCCCCTCTAGTCAAATACTAGCACTTTCAAATGGTATCAGAGCAAGGTGCTCCCTTGTTCTGTGTGATTCGATGTAACCACCCGGAGTTTAGCTATGTCGACTGCCGGGATAATCAAGGTCTCCGCTGCGTGCCCTGTCTTTGATGGCACTCATTATCCCTATTAGAAGAATAAGATGCGTATGCATCTTGAAGCCATTGATGTTGATCTCCGGTATGTCGTCAAGAACGGCGTTCCCAAGACTGGTGAAGGTGTCACTCCTGCTGATGTCAAGAAGTTCGTCCAACTGGACTCAACTGCCAAAAATATCATCTGTGGTCATCTGACCAAAGGGCAGTATGGTCGTGTGAGTGCTCTAGATATAGCGAAGCTAGTCTGGGCCTGGCTGTCCAAGGTCAATGAAGGTGTCTAAACACAAAGAGATTCAAGGATCAGTGTTCTTCACAATCTCTTCAACCGCTTCAATAAAAATAACAATGAGAATGTCCATCTCACATTTGATCGTCTCACTGATATCACCAATGAGCTTCATGCTCTCGGCGCCACTAAGATCACCAAGCATGAAATCGTCAAGACACTGCTGAGGTCACCTGACAGCTCATTTGACACCTTGGCCCTCATGATTTAAGAGCGCCCTGACATCAAGACGCTCGATTCGTCTGACATACTTGAGAGGCTCAACACACATGATTTCCAGCTATTTGAGAAAAGAGTCATCTATGGTCCCAACTATGGTCGTACTCGTGCTTTGAAGGCATAGGCCGTCCCCTCATCCGAAGTAGAATTTGACTGCAGTTCTGGTGATCTAGAAGACATTGGAAAGGAGCTCGCTATGCTCGTGAAGATGTTCCAGAAGTTCGACAAGAAGAAAGACTTCAGAAAGTCTTCAAGATCCAGCTCAAGAAATGATGAAGCTTCCTCTCATGATAATAAGAAGAGAACCTGTCACAAGTGCAAGAAACATGGTCACTACATCTCTGAGTGTCCATAGTGGGACAATGAGACAAATAAGAAGAATAAGAGCAAGGAATATGATTCTGATGACAAGAAGAAGAAGAAATCATCAAAGTCTTCTTCCAAGTCTTCATCGAAGTCTTCATCACAAAAGAAGAGCTCATCTAGTAAGGCTCGTGCTTTTGTTGGCAAGGAGATGGATTCAGAGGAGGAGTTTACATCTAAGGAGGCAAAGGTGGAGTCTGAAGAGGAATCTGATTTTGGAGTAGCAAGCCTGGCTCTAGCTTCTGCATACATCGCCAAGTCCATCTTCAACACTAAAGACAATGGCCTCGTCACCAACGCTGATGCCAAGGATGAGGATGACTCTGCTCCCACCTTCTGTTTCATGGCACGAGGTGCCAAGGTAAACTCACGCGATGCTTACTTTCAAACATCAAGTGAACATGACTCTGAATGTGAATCTAAACCTAACTACAAAACACTTGCTAAAATTGCAACTGAACAACAGAATGCCATGGAACATATTCAAAAATTGTTAGACAAAAGCGATGACCTGTTGGACGCGGAAATGACCCGATCCCAGTCCTTAATTGAAGACATTAAAAATCTTCATGTTAAGTACTAGGAACTTGAAGGTCGACATGAATCGCTCTCAATTTCTCATGAAAAGCTTTCCTATGATTATCTTTAGAGGAAGAAAGAGCTTCAGAAATTGAGATCGCCTCATGAAGATCTTCAAAAGGAGAACGAGTCAATTCGCGCTCCACAGATCAGTTCCGCTCAGGAAGGATTTGAACCACCGTGCCTAAAATGCATTGAGCGTGATAACACTGTCTCTGTTGCTGAATGTTCAACTGCTACCACTGTTGCAATATCTTCAACTGCTAATGTGGTAACTTACCCCTCAGCTGAGTATACCACTACTATTGCTGATGTGAATGCCAGGTTGAAGTCATTACTTGAGACAGGAATGTACAAATGTCTCAAAGGGAATCAAATACTATGTGATGTCCTTAAAAAGCAGATTCCGAACCGAAACCCTAGGAAAGAGGGTGTTGGGTTTGAGAGGAAAATGAATGCTGATGGTTCTTACTGGATGCCTGAGCAGTACCCCAAAACCACATGGGTTGCTGCTAAGGGACCTTCAGTGGATCCATCTGCATTATCTTGCTTCACTAGTGCTAACCCAATTATCATTGATGAATCCTTTGATTCAAACTATAAACTATTCAAGAATCAGAATGGTGAAGTGTTTGCCAGGTGTATTGGTACTAACTGCAGGAATGGACCACCTCGTAAGAAGATATGGGTAGAAAGTCTTCCCGTGAATGTCGTCATGACACCACCAGGGAAGAAGACAAACCCCAGACCGAAGGCTTCATATGGTCCAAAGGCTTCATACAGACAGAGGACTCACCTGAGTCATCCCAACGCCATTGTTTTGCAGGGAAATCATACTCAGACCTTTGAATATGAGCGTGTTGCATCAAACCGCTATGTTCATAAGTCTAAGAACTTTTTTGCTTATTCTTATGAGTATTATTCTCCTCCTGCAAGGCTATTTTCTAGGGCTACTAAGCCGAAGTTCTCAGATGCTGCACTTAGACTCATTGCTTCTGAGCCACCCGTGAAAATGTGGGTGGTTAAGAAAACTTAACTCTCTTTTGCAGGGAAAGGTCTCCAGCCGGAAATCAAAGCCGTCTGATGCTTATGCTGGGGACCGTAAACATCTTGTGGGACGCAAGATAAATTGTCCAAATGGTCTTACAATGTATTTCGTCCCGGGATTCCTTGACACTCATCCTATCTATCCTAACCAAGATCTGAACTTCTATGTTCCGCTTGTTCGTCAAATGTTTCTGCTTCACAACTCTCTTGGTGAAGCCTATCCCCCAAACTGTACTGTAGGATATGACACCTCAAGCTTCAGAATGGATTATGGTTAGTGGCTGCACCAACCACATGACTGGTGATCGAAGTCTTCTGATGGATTCAACTCTTCGACCGTCTGATAAAAGTCATATCACCTTTGCTGACACTGGTAAAAGTAAGGTATTGGGTCTTGGTAGAGTTGCAATGTCAAAGGATCAGCACATGGATAAAGTGATGCTTTTTGAATCCCTTGGTTTCAACTTAATGTATGTATCAATGCTATGTGATTTGAACATGATTGTGATATTTGGAAAATATTGTTGCCTTGTCCTTATGGAAACTGACAAATCTCTAGTCTTTGAAGGGTATCGAAAAGATGATCTGTATATGGTAGATTTCTCAGCAGGACAACAGCTTACCGTATGTCTTCTAGCAAAAGCTTCAGAGTGCTGGCTCTGGCATCGGAGGCTAGGACATGCGGGCATGAGGAATTTGTACACTCTCACGAAGAAGAAGCATGTCGTGGGCATCAAAGGCGTCAAGTTCAAGAAAGACCATCTGTGTGGTGCCTGTGAAGCTGGGAAGATGACTAGGGCCAAGCATCCCTCGAAGACAATCATGACTACATCTCAACTCTTCGAGCTGCTTCACATGGACTTATTCGGCCCTACTCACTATTCTACTCTTACTACCACTGCTTGCCTTTATGGGTTTGTTATTGTTGATGATTACTAGAGATATACTTGGGTGCATATAATTCTCTATAAGACTGAAGTGCAGGATGTCTTTAGACGCTTTGCCAATCATGCCATGACGAACTATGGTGTCAAGATCAAGCATATCAGAAGTGACAATGGCACAGAATTCAAGAACACCGGCCTCGACACTTACCTTGACACACTTGGCATTACTCATGAGTTTTCTACTCCCTACGCACCTTAGTAGAATGGCATCGTGGAGCGCAAGAACAGAACCCTCATCGAAATGGCCCGCACGATGCAAGATGAGTAAAAGACTCCAAGGAGGTTCTGGCGTGAAGCCATTGACATTGCATGCCACGTCATCAACCGAGTTTATCTTCACAAGCTTCTAAAGAAGACATCATATGAGTTGCTTACTGGTAAGAAGCCAAACGTCAGTTACTTTGAGTATTTGGTGCTAGGTGCTGGATTAAGGATCCACATCACACTTCAAAATTTGCACCGAAAGCATATGAAGATTTTATGCTTGGATACGGAAAGGATTCGCACTCCTACAGAGTCTTCAACCTCTTTCACTATAAAGTGGTTGAAACTATGGATGTGCGGTTCGATGAAACTAACGGCTCGCAAAGAGAGCACCTGCCAAATGTGCTAGATCAAGTCCCTCCTAGTGAATCTATCAATCTCATGGGTACTAGAGAAATCATACCGTCTGAAGCTCAGGCTGAAGATGAACTCATCATTGCACCAAGTCAATCAGAAGACAATGCTCAGCCTGAAGTCAATAATGAAGCTGAAGACAATGATCTGCAAGGGCAAAATCTTCGTCTAGTACATCCTCGTGTTGCTAATGAAGTACAGATTGAGAAGATAATTGACAACATCAATGCACCTGGTCCACTCACTCGTTCAAGAGCAACACAACTAGCAAACTTTTGTGGGCACTTTGCATTTTTCTCTATATCCGAACCCAAGAAAGTTGATGAAGCTTTCATGAAACCTGAATGGATTGAATCCATGCAAGAGGAGGTTCATTAGTTCGACCTGAATAACGTCTGGGAGCTTGTCAAGCATCCTGATCCTCGGAAGCATAACATCATTGGCACCAAATGGATCTACCGCAACTAACAAGATGAACATGGTCAAGTTGTCAGAAACAAGGCTCGTCTGGTTGCTCAAGGTTACACTCAAATAGAAGGGATTGACTTTTATGAAACCTTTGCTCCCATGGCAAGACTTGAATCCATTCACATGCTGGTTTCATATGCCAACCATCACAACATCCTTCTGTACCAGATGGATCTGAAGAGTGCCTTTCTCAATGGTAAAATTGAAGAAGAAGTTTAGGTTGCACAACCACCTGGCTTTGAAGATCCAAAACATCCTGATATGGTGTACAAGCTCAACAAGGCACTATATGGCCTCAAACAAGCCCCTCGCGCTTGGTATGACATGCTCAAAGACTTCTTGAAGAGCAAAGGCTTCAAACCTGGTTCTCTAGATCCAACACTCTTCACGAAGTCATACGATGGTGAACTGTTTGTGTGCCAAATCTATGTGGATGACATTATCTTCGGTTGCACCGAAAAGAGATACATCGATGAGTTTGGGCACATGATGCAAGAGCAATATCAGATGTCCATGATGGGTGAGCTGAAGTTCTTCCTTGGTCTTCAAATCCGTCAGCAGAGGATTGGCATCTTCATATCGCAAGAGATATACCTCAAGGATTGCTTGAAGAAGTTTGGAATGCAAGACTGCAAAGGATACACGACGCCAATGCCAACCAAAAGTCATCTAGGTCCTGACGACAATGGTAAAGAGTTTGATCAAAAGGTATACCGCTCCATCATTGGTTCCTTACTTTACTTATGTGCGTCTATGCCAGATATAATGCCTAGCGTTTGCATGTGTGCCCGATTCCAAGCGGCACCAAAGGAGTTGCATCACCTAGCAGTGAAGCGAATTCTTCGATATTTGGCTTACACCCCAACAATAGGATAATGGTATCCAAAGGGCTCAACATTTGATCTGATGGGCTATTCTGATGCTGATTATGCCGGTGACAAGGTTGATCACAAGTCCACTTCAGGAACATGTCACTTTCTTGGATGATCACTTGTCTGTTGGTCGTCAAAGAAGCAGAACTTTGTGTCACTCTACACTGCTGAATCTGAATACATTGCTGCTGGATCATGCTATGCTCAGCTTCTCTGGATGAAGCAAACTCTCAAGGACTATGGCATCAACACGAAGAATGTGCCACTCTTCTGTGACAATGAAAGCGCAATCAAACTTTCCGAGAATCCAGCTCAGCACTCGAAGACAAAGCACATTGAGAACCATCATCACTTTCTCAGAGATCATGTCAACAAGGAAGACATTGATATCATTCACGTCAACACTGAAGAGAAATTGGCTGATATCTTCACTAAGCCCTTGGATGAGAAAAGGATTTGCAAGTTGCGTGTGAGCTAAATATCTTAGAATCCTCGAATGTCCTATGAATGGACACTCATCCTAACGCTTATGCATGTCGATGACTTAGATGTGCAACACACGAAGTAACGTATATCTTCAATCAATGAAGACTTACCCTCTGAGTGTGAATACATTAATGTGGAATTTGACTTCGGAGTGCCATGATAATTGTGCGCCGTGTCTGGGTCTAATACTTCCTATACGGACGGTGGGTAACGCTACCACCAAATTCTTATTGAAGTGTTTCTCTTGGCGTTACAATTGCAAAGTCTTCGCATTTGGATTGTCTTCAACACTGATTTGTCTTCATGATTTATCTTCACAATGTTGATTTGGTCACACACACACACACAAACACACACACACACACACACACACACACACACACACACACACACACATATATATATATATATATATTTGTGTTCTGTCCTATATAGCATTCACTTATAGCTATGTCTTCACTCTTGAATCTTTTGATCTAAGTGAATGTGATTGGACCCTAACCTATTCTATGCTTCTTCCTCAACTCTATCTGCCTAAATCATATGCATTCTATTGAAAACTGTTGATTGTCTTCACTGAGTCCTTGTCAGCAGAAGACAATCTGACAAACATCTAATCTATTTTAATGTTGCATCCTTATTGCCTGAAAATCGAAGAAGCCAGAACAACCACCCGACAATCCAGGTGCGCGTGGGAACATGAAACAACTCCAAGGAGTTACATGCATGCCACGTGGCCGTGAGATGTGAACCGCCAGGGGCACCTGGGTAATTGTGTTGTGCTATCCCTTTCCTTATAAATACACATCATATCGCGGTCAAAATCCTTCTTCCACCTCTACACCTCGCTCAAACCCTAGCGCCACCGCTAGCTCGTGACGATACCGGCGACGAAGTGCTTAGCTGCCGCGACCTCACCGATGCCGTCCTCATGCCGGCCGTGGATCTCGTCTTCTCCGCCGCTGCCATAGGTGTCTTCCGTCGCCAAGTTAGGGCACGGGAGATTGAACTGCTCAGCCTCCTACTACGTTCCGTCTAGCAGTTTTCGTGTGGTAATTAAAACTTACTTTTTACTGCCTTTTTGATCCGATAGATTCATCCTTCTCTACCAAAAGTGGTTTCTATGCTTACACTGTTGAATCTATCCTATTCTGCATCTCATATCAATGCCTAGCATATTCACTTATGATTCAGCATCAAGTTAGCTTCCTCACTTGTACCTATTCTTGGATTTTACAAATCTGGAACCAACTCTCAACAAATAAGTGAATGTCTTTGCGTTATGAGGTCAATATCTTCAAACTGATTTATCTTCAAAATCTTCTGAGAATGCATATGACCTCTTCCCCTTCCCTCGCACCTCTAATGCTATCACAGGTACATGTCCGTGGGAGAATCCCTTGGTTCTCATAGTCTGCATTCATTTGCAGAGTTTTTATAGTGTCACATCAATTCTCCCAAAGCCAGTTCCTGTCTGACCAGCCGTCGGAAGCCTTTGCAAGTTCTGAAGCTGTTCAGTCTGAACTTCATGGCCACAGAATAGTCAGCTAGAAAGGGAGGCAGACAGCGTCGTGGGAATACATCCAAAGATTTGCCACCAGATCTGTATGAAATATACAAGACAGACCCTAAAGAAACCTATGGTGAAAGCAAAAGTAGAATCCAATGGATTTGAAGATATTGGGCAGAGGAATGGTTTAAGTACAGATTCGTCACTGCTGAGTATGCCGAGAAGAATGCCATCAAGCGACCTTGGGGAGATATCTTATACAAAAATCTTCAACCCAAGTCCCAGTCTGAAGCCATTGATCAAGGCTTCTACCCTTGCATGGTTCGCAGACCACAGCCAGAGAATGCCGATCCATCTTCTCTGCTATGGTGTCGTGAATACAATCTGTTCAAGCGCAACTTCAAGTTTGCCAAGGATTCTGCTGTGAAGAACAAGAAAGCATTTGGACTCGACTTCAACCCTGGTCCATCTGCTCCTCGGGCTGATGGCACCCATGATGCCAATCCCAACGTCATCGGCCCCTTCTATAACCTCGAAGGCCTCATCACTCACATTGCGGTTCAAGGGGCCGTCGTGGATCACTCAACTGATGATGCAGATTTTGATGAAGTGCCAGCTCGTCCTAAACCACAGAAGCAGAAGAAGTTAAAGTCTCCAAAACCCTCTGTCGCACCAAAAGCTTCACGTGTGAAGCCATTGGCAACTGCTCCTCCTACATCCGGTATGCAATCTGAAGATCTCTCTTGCATCTCCAAGAAGACTGAGAGATCTATACAGAAGAAGAAGCCCATCCTGAGTTCTGGTCAAGCACTGACCCCTGCTGCTGTTCTGAGGAACGAGAATGAAGCCATTGATCTATCCAGTGATGATGATCTTGGGAGGATGCTCTTGCACTACTAGGGAAAAGCCTATACACAGAAATTTAGCAACAGTCCGGGTTAAAAAAGAGCGCTAGTGCTAGGTAGCAGTACAGATTGAGGAAAAATCGCGCTACAGGTACACCCTTAGCAGCAGCGCGTTTAGTTCCAAAAGCGCTACTACTAATATTCCCGTTGGTAGAATGATAGGATACGCATAGCAGTAGCGGGGTTGGAAGAAGCGCGCTACCGCTAGGGTATAAGTAGCAGCGCGTTTCCTACGAAGAGCTCTAGTACTAATGGAAATAAAATAAGATGAAAAACAAATAGAAAAGTAAATGAAAATGAAAGAAATAGAAAAAGGAGAAAGGAGAAAATAAAATGTAAAGCATAATAATTGAAAAAGCGAAAAAACGGAGGAAGGCATAGTAGTAGCATGTGTTTGTAAGAGGCGCTATAGCTAACATAGCTGCAGCGCATGTCCTAGACCCCCACTATAGAAACAGAAAAGAAAATAAAAAATGGAAGAAAATTACATAGCTATAACAGCAGCGCGTTTTGTGAAAACCGCTGTAGCTATCTTAGCTATAGCGCGTTTTGCGAAACGCGCTACCGCTAAATTTGACTTAACCAAAAAACCGTTTCCCCCCGGCCACCACTTCTCCCCCAAATCCCTCGACCCACCCCGCCGCCGTCTCCCCGATTCGCAGTCGCCCCACTTTGCCGCCGTCTCCTGCCGACATTGACGCCACCAGAGCCGTGTGTCGTCGACGCCACCGGAGCCGCCCCCAACGCCACGGAGCCGCGCGGCCTCATCAACGCCACCGAAGCCACCAACGACGCCACCGGATCCTCCCTCGCCACAACTGCCTCCCTCGCCGTCACCGGAGACGCCCCTGCCTCCCTCTCCAGCACTACCTCCCTCGCCACCACTGCCTCCCTCGCCACCACCGGCGCCATCCTCTGTTAGCCACCACCCCTCCTCTCTCTCTCATGCATAGGTTAGCTAGTTTAATTAGCTTAATTATCTAGGTTAGGGCAAAGATTTAGTTAGGGCTTTGACAGAGAAGTAGTTAGGTTAACTAGTTTAATTAGGTTAATTATCTAGGTTAGTGCAAAATTTAGTTAGGGCTTTGATAGAGAACTAGTCAGGTTAACTAGTCTAATTAGGTTAATTATCTCGGTTAATTAGTGCAAAAATTTATTTAGGGCTTTGACAGAGAACTAGCTGCGTTAACTAGTTTAATTAGGTTAATTATGTAGGTAAACTAGATTAACTAACTAGATTAAATAGGTAGGTTAATTAGGTTCATTGGATTAACAAGCTAGGTTAAGTAGGTTGGCTAGGTTAGAGGAAAATGTTATTTTAGAGCATTAGGTCAGAAGGGTTAGAGAAATGGAGTTCCTTTGCAATTTAATTGGGTTATGTCCTAGTCAGAGAAGGGTTAGAGATAATAATGTGTGTTTGTGTGAGAGAGAGGAATAGCTAGATCAACATAATTTGGGTTTTGTCCTAGGCAGAGAAGTGTTTAGTGAAGGAAAAGAATTTAGGCAAATTTTATTTTAAAGATGATCCCTTCCTAGACTTTTATTGTTGATTATATTTTTTCATTGAAGTGGTCATGTTATATCTTTTCATTGAAGTGGTTCGGTTGTGCCCAAGTGGCTTTGTTGTTTCCAGGGAATGATGCTGAGTGGCCTATGTTTCGAGGGAATGTTGATTCATTTCTGTTCCGGCAAATTTCAGGTTCTCGATTTGTCCACTTTTTAGCAATGGTCATGCCGAAATTTTTCGTGAATTTCGGCATGACTTGTGCTACAAACTAGGACATATCCAGTGCCCGGGATTTGCCGCACCAGGAAGGAGTCAACATTCCTGCAAAACAATAGGCCTTTTTATGTCATTATTCATTTTATTAGGTCTAGAATTAATTGACTAGATTTAATCATAGGAAACATGGCAGACAAATGTTTTAGCCTTACCGACGATCAACCGATGTTGTTGCTGGGCCCACCGGTGGCATCGGGGACTGAGACCGACACGTAGACCAGTGCTGAGACTGAGACCGGTGCTGCCTCAGGGAGCGGAGCCGGTGTAGAACCGAAAGCAAAGAGGCAACGGCTTCCTAACAAACTCAGGACTACTAGGCTGGTGGTCACGGAGGTGGACGACGGCATTTTTGAGCCAAAGGCGCCCGAGGAAGCTCGCTCGTGCTACGGCAATCAAAAAGGCTGCATCATACGGACAACCGCCGCCATCAATGATGAGAAACTACAGAAGATAGAAAATATGAGGAGCTCCCTCCTAAAGAAGTTTCACCAGATATTCTTGTTCCCTGGCCGGAATGAGATGGATTATGAAGATCTAGACGAGGACCCGACAATGAAGAAGATAAACAAACACGCCATGACCAAGTTTAGCAACGCGTTGGCCTCCTTGAAAACTTGAGTGAAAGCAAGGATCATCGACAAGAAGGAACCCTACTCCGAGATTGTAAAGGATAATTCGACAATCACGAAAGACCAGTTTCAAATATTCAAGGAGGCTTGTGAGGCCGAAGCTGCGAAAAACAAGTCTAAGTACATGAAGGGGCTTCAATAGAGGAACATTGGGAGCCACCACCTCGGAAGCCGTGGTTATGGCGGAAAGAGGTCCAAATGGGCCAAGGAGGACGCGGAAGACGTGAGTCTGGGCATCCCAGACCCCTTGGCGGATTTCACCGTCCTGCAGGAGTGTGACGTCCTGAGGGCCCGACATCGTTGGGACCTAGTGAAGAAGGTTTACGAGACAACACCGGTCATTACGGAGTTCATGAGACTGCTGGTAATTTTAGTTTCTGATCAATTCGACTGCACACGTTAGTCATATTTGTAAACGATCCTTGTGCCTTTTGCAGAGAGAGCAGCACCGGATTGCGGCCAAAAGCGACTCGCCGTCTGAGGCATTAGCGAGGCCCAAGTGGGACACTCCATTCAACCAGGCGTTGAACATATTGAAACAACAACTGGTGGATACTCGACCGTCGTATGGACGCGTGCACAGTGTCGGAGACGATGCCACGTGGAAGAAGTACTACCATGAGACTACGGAGGAGAGAAAGGAAAGACGGAGGTTAACTGAAGAAAACATCGACAAGAAGGTCGAGATTGCGGTTGAGAAGAAATCATCTCAGACAGTCGCAACAGCGGTAGCTGCCGCAAAACAGGTGGTTGCAGATTTGTCTACTTCCTTGGTGACGGGCGTTATCACTTGGACAAGGCAAAATCTAGAAAAAGAATCAGAGGACTTTCCCCTTGCTGACTTCTTGGGAGCACCTGCTCCCGCACCGGCTCCCGCACTTGCTCCCGCACCGGCTCCCACACCTGCTCCCGCACCTGCTCCCGCACCGGCTCGCGCACCTGCTCCCGCACCGGCTCCCGCACCGTCTCCCGCACCGGACGTGCTCGGCGGTGCTTCGTCTTTGGCTGAGCTCGACGCCCTCACGGTATCTGTCACACCGGCCCCCTTCAATATAAATGTATAATCTCCCGTTTTCGTTGCCTTTCAGAGGTCTCACATCGCAGACTTTTCTTTGTAGGCCGACGAAACCCCGTGCACCATATTGTACACCATCGGCGACCAGAAGGTGGACTTGGGGAAGGCGACGATAATGAAGCCGAAGGAACCATTGTTTCATAGCCGGCCGATCCCCCCGAACGCCTTCATGGTTTCCGTGGCCAGTGTCGAACCGGGCCATGAGAATTTGCCTCCTCCAACACTACTGGTGGATGACGAGGAGACACCGCGGCGGCTTGGTGATTGTTGCAATGGATGGGTCCTGTTGTGGCCAAAGAGTCTGCTTCGTCTGGAGGCGGTCCTAAGCACACCCACGAGCATGCAGCCTCAGCAAGGTATGAACATGAACACCCCACCTACCCAATTAGCGTCTGGTGTCGGGTTGGGTGATAGGGGACGGGGTAAGGAGGAGGCTCCATTAGTTGCTGATGATGTCGCCATGGATGAGGATGAGGACAACGGAGGCGCTGAACAGTATGTCTATACTGGCGCCTCCTCAAGGTTTGAGCGTCATGAGTCGGTGCCTGAATTGCCGTCTCAACGTATTATGGACGACCTTCCGGTAGTAAAGAAGTCTAGGAAGAGAGCGAGGAAAGGCAAAAAAGCTGATTCTATGATCCAGCCGCCTCAGCAGCCTCGGCTTCATGACCGTATAGATATCCCTGATGTGGATAAATGGCATATCCCCGGTCAACCAATCCTACCTGCAACAGCGCTACAGGCCAGATTCGGCGATCTGAGGAGACTTCATGACGATGTGCTGCGGGTAGAGAAAGGCCTCATCGCCTCGACAGATCCAGGATACCCACTCTATGTGGTTAACGTTCCGCGGCAAAGGTCGTATGTCGACAGCTTCCCCGTGGATAAGTTCTTCCTCCGATTCGATTACATATTCGACATGTTTCACGTGAAGAAGCTGGATTTTACGTTTGTCCGCCTTTATGCCTTGCACATGAACTACATCATCATGTTTGAGTAGATATCTCATATCTATGTCGCTGACCCGTACTACATGCACGAGAGCTTCTTGGGAGTCTGCACAGAGCACCGTGTATACGCGAGGGAATACATCGTCAATTTCATGCTCCCCAATAAGAACAAGGGGGCGATTCTCGTGCCTTATCATCCCGTGTAAGTCATCCATACTGCTATCCTTAGTTCGATTTCAATCATTCATTTGCACGGTGGAGGCTAAGTAATTTGAGGTGTACTTATTTTGCGCATCGGCGGGCGCACCGTCCTCATATACCCCCAATTCTCCCACGCTCTTTACTTGGACTCGTCGAAGAACATTCACAAAAAGGATTACACCCACATCAAGGATGTTCTCGACAGTGCTATGTTTTACTACCAAGCAAGGGGTGGAGAGGTGAGGGACAAGAAGAGAAGGGGCGGCAGGGCCACCTTCGCCCATAAGACCGACTTCTGCTGCATCCAGCAACCGAACAATTCTCTTAATGATGGATTCTATGTCCTACACCACATGCTGGAGTATAGACGGGATCACCAGAACCTTCGCATGTCACCTAGATCCGGCGATGCCCATATTCTGCAATGGGCAAAGAACGTAGGAGATATCGAGGATCATCGACTTCAAGCTGAGTTCTATCACACCCAGCGCGAACTTGCCCAAATCATCATGAAGGAGGTCGTCGGAAAAACAGGGATGTTCTATGAAGAAGGACAAATGTCGCGGGAAGATGTCCGAACATGGATAGCCTCTCAGCGTATCGACATGAAGCCTTTCACTAAGCTCGAGGACTATCTTCCTGACCTCGATGGATGGCACGGCATGTTGGAGTGATTGTCGATATATGACAATGTGTCCGTTTAGTCCATACTTTATGTATGACAAAACTTTGAGTTATGCATGGTGAACCTTTATTTGTGATGTAATTAAACCGTCCTCCTCCTCGACAAGCGAAGATCACTCTAGTTAGGGCATTTTGGGTACGATGAACTTTGTTATTTATGCTTATGATATGTTGTTTCTTTTTTTGCCAAGTCTGTCTCTTTTTGTTACTCAACTATATATGTTGCATATCATCGACTCATGTGACGATGCAGGTGCATAGATCATCAATGGCGAAGAAGTGCTATGCCAGGAGTATATATATGACGAGTGGCCGGAGTGTCAGGCCCAGGTGTTACCGGTTTCCGGTTTCCGAGCGACAGGCAGTAGTTAGTTTAGGTTCATGCTAATGCGAGAGAGGGATACGAACTCATGTACTCAAAGTGATAGCTCTTCTCGCGTATACCATTGTTTAGATGGATGACGATGTACTTGCAAGTAATCGAGGACTTGTATCGCTATTTTCGAGATGATGACGAGAGACCACTTTGTGTTGGATGATGATTATGATGAGACTATTTGTATGTATATGCTATGATTACATTTGTGGTCTCACAGGCATTTGTATGTGTATCATGATGACATTTCTATGTGCTAAAGATTATTCTATAAAGCCTGTTCAAATACAAAACAAATATGCCCAAAAAAATAAAAAACCTATTAAATTAGCAGTAGCGAGTGTATAAAAGTTAGCAGCAGCGCCGCGATAGCAGTAGCGCGCCGTTGAAAAGTGCGCTAGAGATACTAGCAGTAGCGAGCTTCCAATAACCGCGGTGCTGCTACACTTGTGTACCAGTAGCGCCGGTGACCATGCGCTACTGCTATACGTTAGCTGTAGCGCCTTATTAGTAGTGCCGGCCCCCGCGCTACTAATAGGCCCAAAACCCGCGCTGCTACTAGGCTTTTCCCTAGTAGTGTTGAGCTGCTGATAAGGAGGAAACAAGAGGCGAAAATCTTCAATGATCTGCCCCTCTTTGATGTGGACATCCTAAATAACTTCATTAATGAATGGTTTGCCAATCCGGACCTCAGTATTGATTATCTTCAACTTCCCATTGGCATCAGTGTCTCCTTCCATAGTGCCATTGCAAATGAGCTAGCTCTGGCTCAGAAGATAGTTGAGCTGAAGAACAAGATTGAATATGAAAAGGCTCAATTCAAGAAGCACATGGCCAAGCTCAGTGTCACTGATGTTCAGAACTTCAAGCAGCTGCTGCATGACCTAAAGGAAGCGTTTCACAAGAAACGTGAAGAAGCAAAAGGTGCAAGAGAATGGATGAAACTATTGGGAAATGTAGTAATTTCAAAAAATTTCTTACGCACACGCAAGATCATGGTGATGCATAGAAACGAGATGGGAGAGTGTTGTCCACGTTCCCTCGCAGGCCAAAAGCGGAAGCGTTAGCACAACGCGGTTGATGTAGTCGTACGCCTTCACGATCCGACCGATCCAAGTACCGAACGTATGACACCTCCGAGTTCAGCACACGTTCTGCTCGATGACGTCCCGTGAACTCCGATCCAGCAGAGCTTCGCGGGAGAGTTTCCTCAGCACGACGGCATGGTGACGGTGATGATGTTGCTACCAACACAGGGCTTCACCTAAGCACCGCTACAAATATGATCGAGGTGGAATATGGTGGAAGGGGGCACCGCACACGGCTGGAATAGATCAATAGTTAAACTTATGTGTTCATGGGGTGCCCCCCTACCCCCGTAAATAAAGGAGCTAGGGGGAAGGCGGCCGGCCACGGAGGAGGTCGTGCCAAGGGTGGAGTCCTACTCCCACCGGGAGTAGGACTCCTCCTTTCCTAGTAGGAGTAGGACAGAAGGAAGGGGAAGAGAGAAGGGAAGGAAGGAGGGGGCGCATCCCCTCCCCCTAGTCCAATTCGGACTAGGCCTTGGGAGGGCGCGCGGCCTGCCCTAGGAAGCCCCTCTCTCTTTCCCGTATGGCCCAATAAGGTCCAATACTCCGATAAATATCCGAATCACTCGAAACCATTCCGATGTGCGCATATAGTCGTCTAATATATCGATCTCTACGTCTCGACCATTTCGAGACTCCTCGTCATGTCCCTGATCTTATCCAGGACTCTGAAATACCTTTGGTACATCAAAACACATAACTCATAATACAAATCGTCATAGAACGTTAAGCGTCCGGACCCTACGGGTTCGAGAACTATGTAGACATGACCGAGACACGTCTCTGGTTAATAACCAATAGAGGAACCTAGATGCTCATATTGGATCTGACATATTCTACGAAGATCTTTATCGGTCAAACCGCATAACAACATACGTTGTTCCCTTTGTTGGCGGTATGTTTCTTGTCCGAGATTCGATCGTCGGTATCTTAATACCTAGTTCAATCTCATTACCGGCAAGTCTCTTTACTCGTTATGTAATGCATCATCCCGCAACTAACTCATTAGTCACATTGCTTGCAAGGCTTATAGTGATGTGCATTACCGAGAGGGCCTAGAGATACCTCTCCGACAATCGGAGTGACAAATCCTAATCTCAAAATACGCCAACCCAACAAGTACCTTCGGAGACACCTGTAGAGCACCTTTATAATCACCCAGTTATGTTGTGACGTTTGGTAGCACACAAAGTGTTCCTCTGGTAAACGGGAGTTGCATAATCTCATGGTCATAGGAACATGCACTACTAGGAAAAGGGCTATAGATGGAATTGACACTAATGGCGCACCAGACATGTGGTGCGCCATTACTATATACTAATGGCGCACCATGTGTTGGTACGCCATTAGTGTCCAAATACTAATGGCGCACCACATCGCGGGTGCGCCATTAGTAAAAAAAAATTTAAATTTTTTTGTCAAAACTACTAATGGCGCACCGTGGGAGTGGTGCGCCATTACTAGTTGAACTAGTAGTGGCGCACCATGCCACGGTGCGCCATTAGTAACTTGGGCACCACTTCCACCGAATGCACTCCCCCCCCGGTGGATCGCCTTTTCACTTTTAAAAAAATAAAAGAAAATGATGAAAATGTCAAAAAAATAAAAGAAAATAAGTTTCCCATGTGATATGTGGTCTAGTTGTTGGGAAAATTTGCAAATATGAATTTCGACTTCATTTGCAAAATCTCTCGAGAATTTGTAAAAATGGGCATAACTTTTGCATACTAACTCGGATGAAAAAGTTTTTTATATGAAAAATCATCTACTCGAAAAGTTACATCCGAATTTAACATTTTCAAAATCCTCAAAAACCTAATAGAAAAAAAGATACGGGGCTTTTAAGATCTGGAGAGGCAAAAAAATTCAAAAAAATTCAAACTCACTAATGGCGCACCTGCCCATGGTGCGCCATTAGTATCTTCCCGCCTTCAAAATTTAAAATAAGTCAAAAAATAAAAAAAAGTTACTAATGGCGCACCTGCCCATGGTGCGCCATTAGTATCTTCCCGCCTTCAAAATTCAAAACAAGTCAAAAAAATAAAAAAAGTTACTAATGGCCCACCAGCCCATGGTGCGCCATTATTATCTTCCCGCCTTCAAAATTCAAAATAAGTCCAAAAAATAAAAAAAAAGTTACTAATGGCGCACCGGCCCATGGTGCGCCATTAGTATCTTCCCGCCTTCAAAATTCAAAATAAGTCAAAAAAATAAAAAAAAAAGTTAGTAATGGCGCACCGGCCCATGGTGCGCCATTAGTATCTTCCCGCCTTCAAAATTCAAAATAAGTCAAAAAAATAAAAAAAAGTTAGTAATGGCGCACCTGCCCACGGTGCGCCATTACTATGTCGTATATATGGCTGGGCGCACCTCCTCCACTCCACCTCTCCTCCACTCCATCTCCTCCTCTCCTCTCCTCCACTCCATCTCCTCCTCTCCTCTCCTCCACTCCTTCTCCTCCTCTCCGTCGACCTCCTTCTTCTCTCCGGCGACCTCCTCCTCCTCTCCGGCGACCTCCTCCTCTCCGGGAACCTTCTCCTCCCTCCTCTCCTCCCCTCCCCTCCCCTCACGGTTTCTCCTCCCTCCTCTCCGGTGAGCTCCTCCTCCCTCCTCTCCTCCCATTCCCTCATGGTTTCTCCTTCCTCCTATCCGATGCTTCGGTGAACTCCTCTCCGGCAACCTCCTCTCCGGCAATGTAGGCGAGGGCCTCTCCGGTGACCTCCTCCTCCTCCTCTCCGCGAACTCCTCTCCGGCAAAAGAACACGACAAAAGAACGTACAATATCCAAAAACAGGAACAAAATTTGAAATAATATCGTGCCAAAAAACAAGCAAAAAAAACTAGCAAAAAATGGGCAAAAAAATCACGATCCAGATCCAAATTCAAAATTCAAAAATAGCAATGGCGCATGGTGGGGGTTAGACAGTGTGCCACTACTATTTTCCCGCCTTCAAAATTCAAAAATACTAATGGCGCACCGTGGCCTATACTAATGGGGCACCAGTGGACTATACTAATGGCGCACTGTGGCCTATACTAATGGCGCACCAGTGGTGCGCCATTAGTATACCAGATACTAATGGCGCATCAGTGGTGCGCCATTAGTAAAAATTACTAATGGCGTGCTAGTAATGGCGCACCAGTGATGCGCCATTAGTAGGCAAAACTGGTGCGCCATTAGTAGGCCTTTTCCTAGTAGTGATGTATACGTCATCAAGAAAGCAATAGCAACATACTAAACGATCAAGTGCTAAGCTAACGGAATGGGTCAAGTCAATCACATCATTCTCCTAATGATGTGATCCCGTTAATCAAATGACAACTCATATCTATGGTTAGGAAACTTAACCATCTTTGATTAACGAGCTAGTCAAGTAGAGGCATACTAGTGACACTTTGTTTGTTTATGTATTCACACATGTACTAAGTTTCCGGTTAATACAATTCTAGCATGAATAATAAACATTTATCATGAAACAAGGAAATAAATAATAACTTTATTATTGCCTCTAGGGCATATTTCCTCCAGTCTCCCACTTGCACTAGAGTCAATAATCTAGTTCACATCGCCATGTGATTTAACACCAATAGTTCACATCTGTATGTGATTAACACCCATAGTTCGCATCGCCATGTGACCAACACCCAAAGGGTTTACTAGATTCTATAATCTAGTTCACATTGCTATGTGATTAACACCCGAAGAGTAGTAAGGCGTGATCATGTTTTGCTTATGAGAGAAGTTTAGTCAATGGGTCTGTCACTTTCAGAGCCGTATGTATTTTACTAAATATTCTATGTCTACAATGCTCTGCACGGAGCTACTCTAGCTAATTGTTCCCACTTTCAGTATGTATCCAGATTTGAGAATTAGAGTTATTTGGATCAATGTCAAAACTTGCATCGACGTAACCCTTTACGACGAACCTTTTATCACCTCCATAATCAAGAAACATATCCTTATTCCACTAAGGATAATTTTGACCGTTGTCTAGTGATCTACTCCTAGATCACTATTGTACTCCCTTGCCAAACTCAGTGTAGGGTATACAATAGATCTGGTACACAGCATGGCATACTTTATAGAACCTATGACTGATGCATAGGGAATGACTTTTCATTCTCTTTCTATTTTCTGTCATGGTTGGGTTTTGAATCTTACTCAACTTCACACCTTGCAACATAGGAAAGAACTCCTTTTTTGGCTATTCCATTTTGAACTATTTTAAACTCTTATCAAGGTATGTAATCGTTGAAAAATCTTATCAAGCGTCTTGATCTATCTCTATAGATCTTGATGCTCAATGTGTAAGCAGCTTTACCGAGGTCTTTCATTGAAAAACTCCTTTCAAACACTCCTTTATGCTTTCTAGAAAATTCTACATCAGTTCTGATCAACAATTTATCATTCACATATACTTATCAGAAAGGCTGTAGTGCTTCCACTCAGTTTCTTGTAAATACAGGCCTTTCTAAAAGTCTGTTTAAAACCATATGCTTTCATCAACTCATCAGAGCGTATATTCCAACTCCGAGATGCTTGCACCAGTCCATTGATGGATCGCTGGAGCTTGCACATTTTGTTAGCACCTTTAGGATTGACAAAACCTTCTGGTTGTATCATATACAACACTTCTTTAAAAAATATCCATTCAAGGAATGCAATTTTGACATCCATTTGCCAGATTTCATAAAATGTGGCAATTGCTAACATGATTCAGACGGACTTAAGCATCGTTACGAGTGAAAAAATCTCATCGTATTCAACATCTTGAACTTGTCGAAAACCTTTCGCAACAAGTCAAGCTTTGTAGATAGTAACACCACTATTAGTGTCCGTCTTCCTCTTGAAGATCCAATTATTTAACATGGCTTGCTGATCATCAAGCAAGGCAACCAAAGTCAATACTTTGTTCTCATACATGGATCATATCTCAGATTTTATAGCCTCAAGCCATTTCACGGAATCTGGGCTCATCATCGCTTTCCTATAGTTCGTAGGTTCATCATGGTCTAGTAACATGACTTCCAGAATAGGATTACCGTACCTCTCTAGTGCGGACCATACTCTTGAAGACCTAAGAGGTTCTGTAGTAACTTGATCTGAAGTTTCATGATCATCATCATTAGCTTCCTCACTCATTGGTGTAGGAATCACTAGAACTGATTTCTGTGATGAACTACTTTCCAATTCAGGAGAAGGTACAATTACCTCAGCAAGTTCTACTTTCCTCCCACTCACTTCTTTCGAGAGAACTTCCTTCTCTAGAAAGGATTCATTCTTAGCAACGAATATCCTGCCTTCGGATCTGTGATAGAAGATGTACCCAACAGTTTCTTTTTGGGTATCCTATGAAGACGCACTTCTCCGATTTGGGTTCGAGCTTATCAGGTTGAAACTTTTTCACATAAGAATCGCAGCCCCAAACTTTTAAGAAACGACAACTTTGGTTTCTTACCAAACCATAATTCATAAGGCGTCATCTCAACGGATTTTGATGGTGCCCAGTTTAAATTGAATGCAGCTGTTTCTAATGCATATCACTAAAACAATATTGGTAAATCGGTAAGAGACATCATAGATCGCACCATATCCAATAAAGTGCGGTTACGATGTTCGGACACACCACTATGCTGTGGTGTTCCAGGTGGCGTGAACTGTGTGTCTATTCCACATTGTTTTAAATGAAAGGCCAAACTCGTAACTCAAATATTTAACTCCACGATCAGATCGTAGAAAATTTATTTTCTTGTTACGATGATTCTCCACTTCATTACGAAATTCTTTGAACTTTTCAAATGTTTCAGACTTGTCCTTAATTAAGTAGATATACTCATATCTGCTCAAATCATCTTGTGAAGGTCAGAACATAATGATACCCGCCACGAGCATCAACACTCATTGGACCACATACATTGGTATGTATTATTTCCAATAAGTCACTAGCTCGTTCCATTGTTCCGGAGAACGAAGTTTCGGCCATCTTGCCCATAAGGCACGGTTCGCAAACATCAAATGATTCATAATCAAGTGATTCCAAAAATCCATCTTTATGGAGTTTCTTCATGCGCTTTACACTGATATGACCCAAACGGCAGTGCCACAAATAAGTTGCACTATCATTATCAACCTTGCATCGTTTGGCATCAATATTATGAATATGTGTATTACCACGATCGAGATCCAACAAACTAATTTCATTGGGGTGTATTACCATCGACGGTTTTATTCATATAAACAGAACAACAATTATTCTCTGACTTTAAATGAATAACCGTATTGCAATAAACATGATCAAATCATATTCATGCTCCACGGAAACGCCAAATAACATTTATTTAGGTTTAACACTAATCCCGAAAGTAAATGGAGTGTGCAATGATGATCATATCAATCTTGGAACCACTTCCAACACACATCATGACTACACCCTGTACACATCAATAAACTATATATCAAATATACCCTTGTTCACTTTGCCATTCGTCTTATCCACCAAATATTTAGGACATTTCCGCTTCTAGTGACCATTTCCTTTGAAGTGGAAGCACTTAGTTTCAGGCTTTGGTCCAGCTTTGGGCTTCTTCACGGGAGTGACAACTTGCTTGCCATTCTACTTCAAGTTCCCTTTCTTTTCCTTTTCTCTTTTCTTGAAACTACTGGTATTTTCAATCATCAACACTTTGATGTTCTTTCTTGATTTCTACCTTCGTCGATTTCAACATCACGAAGAGCTCGGAAATCGTTTTCGTCATCCCTTGCATACTATAGTTCATCACGAAGTTCTACTAACTTAGTGATGGTAACTAGAAAACTTTGTCAATCGCTATCTTATCTGGAAGATTAACTCCCACTTGATTCAAACGATTGTAGTACTCAGACAATCTAAGCACTTGCTCACTAGTTGAGAAATTCTCCTCCATCTTTTAGGCGAAGTATTTGTCAGAGGTCTCATACCTCTTGACACGGGCATTAGTCTGAAATACCAATTTCATCTCATGGAACATCTCATATGTTCCGTGACGTTTCAAAAATGTTTTTGTAGTCCCGGTTCTAAGCCATAAAGCATGGTGCACAAAACTATCAAGTAGTCATCATATTGACCTAGCCAAACGTTCATAACGTCTACATCTGCTCCTGCAATAGGTTTGTCACCTAGGGGTGCATCAAAGACATAATTCTTCTGTGTAGCAATAAATATAAACCTCAGATCACGGACCAAGTCCGCATCATTGCTACTAACATATTTCAACATAGTTTTTCTCTAGGAACATATAAAAAACATAGGGAAGCTATAACGTGAGCTATTGATCTACAACATAATTTGAAAAATACTACCAGGACTAAGTTCATGACAAATTTAAGTTAAATTAATCATATTACTTAAGAAATCCCACATAGATAGACATCTCTCTAATCATCTAAGTGATCATGTGATCCAAATCAACTAAACCATAACTGATCATCACGTGAAATGGAGTAGTTTTCAATGGTGAACATCATTATGTTGATCACATCTACTATATGATTCACACCTGACCTTTCGGTCTCAGTGTTCCAAGGCCATATCTGCATATGATAGGCTCGTCAAGTTTAACCTGAGTATTCTGCGTGTGCAAAACTGGATTGCACCCGTTGTAGATGAACATAGAGCTTATCACACCCGATCATCACGTGGTGTCTCGGCACCACGAACTTTGGCAACGATGCATATTCAGGGAGAACACTTTTATCTTGAAATTTAGTGAGAGATCATCTTATAATGCTATAGTCAATCAAAGCAAAATAAGATGCATAAAGGATAAACATCACATGCAATCATTATAAGTGATATGATATGGCCATCATCATCTTGTGCTTGTGATCTCCATCTTCGAAGCACCGTCATGATCACCATCGTCACTGACATGATACCTTGATCTCCATCGTAGCAACATTGTCGTCTCGCCAACTATTGCTTCTACGACTATCGCTACCGCTTAGTGATAAAGTAAAGCAATTACAGGGTGATAGCATTGCATACAACAAAGCGACAACCATATGGCTCCTGCCAGTTGCCGATAATTCGGTTACAAAACATGATCATCTCATACAATAAAATATAGCATTACGTCTTGACCATATCACATCACAGCATGCCCTTCAAAAACAAGTTAGACGTCCTCTACTTTGTTGTTGCTAGTTTTACGTGGCTGCTATGGGCTGAGCAAGAACCGTTCTTACCTACGCATCAAAACCACAATGATATTTCGTCAAGTTACTGCTGTTTTAACCTTTGCAAGGACTCGGTTCAACTAAAGTTGGAGAAACAGACACCCGCCAACCACCTATGTGCAAAGCACGTCGGTAGAACCAGTCTCGCGTAAGCATATGCGTAATGTCGGTCCGGGCCGCTTCATCCAACAATACCGCCGAACCAAAGTATGACATGTTGGTAAGCAGTATGACTTGTATCGCCCACAACTCACTTGTGTTCTACTCGCGCATATAACATCTACGCATAAACCTGTCTCAGATGCCACTGTTGGGGATCATAGTAATTTCAAAAAAAATCCTATGCACACGTGATTTCTACTACACAACCTTCTTCTTGTAGAGGTTGTTGGACCTGCAAGTGCACAGGTTTGTAGGACAGTAGCAAATTTCCCTCACGTGGATGACCTAAGGTTTATCAATCCGTAGGAGGCGTAGGATGAAGATGGTCTCTCTCAAACAACCCTGCAACCAAATAACAAAGAGTCTCTTGTGTCCCCAACACACCCAATACAATGGTAAATTGTATAGGTGCACTAGTTCGGCGAAGAGATGGTGATACAAGTGCAAAATAGATAGTAGGTAAAGGTTTTTGTATTCTGAAATAATAAAACAGCAAGGTAACAAGTGGTAAAAGTGAGCATAAACGGTATTGCAATGATAGGAAACAAGGCCTAGGGTTCATACTTTCACTAGTGCAAGTTCTCTCAACAATAATAACATAGATAGATCATATAACAAGCCCTCAACATGCAATAAAGAGTCACTCCAAAGCCACTAATAGCGGAGAACAAACGTAGAGATTATGGTAGGGTACGAAACCACCTCAAAGTTATTCTTTCGGCTCAATCTATAAAAGAGTTCGTACTAGAATAACACCTTAAGTCACAAATCAACCAAAACCCTAATGTCACCTCGATACTCCATTGTCACCTCAAGTATCCATGGGCATGATTATACGATATGCTTCACACAATCTCAGATTCATCCAACCAACATAAAAGTACTTCAAATAGTGCCCCAAAGCTACTACCCGAGAGTCAAGAATGTGTGCCAACCCCTATGCATAGGTTCCCAATGTCACGAAACCCGCAAGTTGATCACCAAAACATACATCAAGTGGCACATGATATCCCATTGTCCCCACGGATAATCACGGCAAGACATACATCAAGTGTTCTCACAAAGACTCAATCCGATAAAATAACTTCAAAGGGGAAACTCAATTCATCACAAGAGAGTAGAGGGGGAGAAACATCATAAGATCCAACTACAATAGCAAAGATCGGGATACATCAAGATCGTGCCATAGAGGGAACACGAGAGAGAACACGAGAGAGAGAGATCAAACACATAGCTACTTGTACATACCCTCAGCCCCGAGGGTGAACTACTCCCTCCTCGTCATGGATAGCGTCGGGATGATGAAGATGGCCTCCGGTGATGGGATCCCCCTCTGGCAGGGCGCCGGAACAGGGTCCCGATTGGTTTTTGGTGGCTACAGAGGCTTGCGCAACTCCCGATCTAGGTTCTGTTCTGGATGTTTTAGGGTACAAGAGTATATAAGGGTGCAGGGGGTACGTCGGAGGAGCTACGGGTGCCCCACGAGGCAGGGGGCGCGCCCAGGGGGGGGGTGCCCCCCACCATCATGGGCAGCCCGTATCTCCCCTGACGTGCACTCCAAGTTCCCTGGATTGCTTTCCTTCCAAAAATAACTTCTCCAGTTGATTTCGTTCTGTTTTGACTCCATCTGATATTCCTTTTCCTCGAAACACTAAAATAGGCATGAAACAGCAAATCTGGGCTGGGCCTCGGGTTAATAGGTTAGTCCAAAAAATAATATAAAAGTGGATAATAAAGCCCAATATTGCCTAAAACAGTAGATAAAGTAGCATGGAGCAATAAAAAATTATAGATACGTTGGAGACGTATCAACACGCAGGATCATGGTGATGCATAGCAACGAGAGGGGATAGTGTTGTCCACGTACCCTCCTAGACCAAAAGCGGAAGCATTAGCACAATGCGGTTGATGTAGTCGTACGACTTCACCATCCGACCGATCCAAGTACCGAATGTACGGCACGTCCGAGTTCAGCACACGTTCAACTCGATGACGTCCCACGAACTCCGATCCAGCAGAGCTTCACGGGATAGTTTCGTCAGCACGACGGCATGGTGATGGTGATGATGTTGCTACCGACGCAGGGCTTTGCCTAAGCACCGCTACGATATGATCGAGGTGGAATATGGTGGAGGGGGGCACCGCACACGGCTGGAATAGATCAATCGATCAACTTCTGTGTTCACCGGGTGCCCCCTGCCCCCGTATATAAAGGAGCTAGGGGGGAGGCAGCTGGCCAAAGAGGAGGGCGCGCCAAGGGTGGAGTCCTACTCCCACCGGGAGTAGGACTCCTCCTTTCCTAGTAGGAGTAGGAGAGAAGGAAGGGAAAGAGAGAAGGGAAGGAAGGAGGGGCGCATCCCCTCCCCCTAGTCCAATTCGGACTAGGCCTTGGGTGGGGGGGGGGGGGCGGCCTGCCCTAGGTGTGGGGACCCCGACCCATAAGTGGTGATCACGGAATGCACGTGTACAGTGATCCTAGAGATCAATGCTCACTGAATACACAGAAGCTGAATAACAAGAGTCTTACATCCATACATACCATCTTACACAAATTATGACCATCATGGTCAAGTTTTACATAGATAAAGCCACAAGGGCTGAATACCAAATAAACTTAAGCAGCGGAAATCTTTGTCGATAAGTAGAACCCATGCCATCTGCCTTAACCCTACAGGCATTCTGACTGGGAAACGTCCTAGTTCATATGTTCGCCTCCAAAGAACTCTTCTTCGAATTCCTGTTCTTCCATGCCTGGCCAATTAACTAACAAGTGGCAAGCCAATGAGTACTTTGAATGTACTCGCAAGCAACCCATGTTTTGGTTCAAGATACAATAATGCATGACATAGGTAAATTTTTGCAGAAAGCTAATTTTATTGTGCTATTCCATGATCAACAATTGGTAAATCATGCATCATATGAATTCATGTAACCACAGGGACTGATTACAGATATCAACATAAAGGGAGTGGGCATCAACCCAACTCGATCATGTCAAGTCCTTTGACTTGCCCCAAGTAGTTTTTCCCATTATCCAAACACACACACTAGTTTGTAAACAAGTGGACGTATCCCAAGAGCGGTTACCCAACTGTCCTTGACCGTGGACATGGCTATTCAAATAGTTTTACACTCTGCAGAGGTTGCACACTTTACCCACAAGATCCGGGGAACTTCCGTGTCATCCAAGACCCGTGGTACCTCAAGTACCCGGGGTAAGCACCCAATCACTATCTTTTCCTAGAGGACACTAACAAGGAGTCCACTCATTGTTCTGTATCCTCACAATGTACATCATACGAGAATCACTCGAGTTCGTAACATCCGAGAGGGGATGCAACGGTGTATCCGGTGCCCTATAAAAACAGTCATGGCCGCCCTACCTGGCACGACCCCGTCCCAAGAGAGCACCAACTCTCCCCTGTCACTAGTAATGCAGGCTCCAACCTAGTATTGGCCTAGGTAATCAATAATGCCCTTTCCCATATAAGGGTAGAGTGGTTGCGCATGTAAGGTTGGAATAACGGTCGCAACTTAAACCAATCCATTTTGAAAACAACACACACACTTGCCTCGGTACACCACTTCGTCATCAAGTGGTTAACCAACTCATTATCTCCCTCATGCATAAGTGGCACCCGATGGGGTTTTTGAAAAGTTTTTGAAAACAATCTTGCTTCCATCACCATGCATATACCCATCCCCTTTTGCGTAGAAACTACTTTAGCATCCTATCTACTCCCACCTGCATAACCCTCATAGAAAGGTACGGTCATGCATCATGCAAGTGTCAACGAGAAAAGCAACGGAGGCAACCCACCTCAAGTGGTCACCATTTTATCATGACTTCGATGCAAGCAATAAAAGTGCCATATGACATGCATAAAAAGGGTTTCTTAGACATGGTCAAAGGGCTGCTTGCCTTAGTCTTCAAAGTATTCAAGTCCTTCTCCTTCTTCTTATCCAACTACTTCGTCAAATACGGGATATATTCGTCGCAAAAGAAATGACGGGAAAATAAGGTAATAATAAAACAGAAATACCAAAGTGCTAAAAAAATGTCAACTTATTTTTGTTAAATACTAGGGTGAAAACTAAGAAGGGAAAAATTCCTAGTTTTTGGATTTGGAGTGGTATAATGTGAGGAATGGACTTTTAGAGAGGTTTAAATATATTCAAATTTGAATTTGAATATGAACAGTACATAAAAGTTGTTTGGACATGTGTGAAATATATACCATTAAATATGTAGGATTTTTACAAGAATTTAGGAACTGGAATTAATGTATTTGGATTAATATTTAATCCTGAGGAATTATCGCAATTATATGGAAAAAGAAAAAGGAGAAGCAGCACTGTGCAACTGGGCCAGAAGGACCACATTGCAGCAGGCCCAGACAGGATCTAGCCCTCGCGAGGCTGCCACGTCGAAGGCGTAAATGCAAAATACGCTCTCAGCAGACGGGCAAACCGGTATGCGTGTGTGTGTGTTTAAAGCTGACGGTGGGGCCCACCCGTCGGAATGTGAGGCTGACCGACGGGCCCCACGGCCGTCGTCTTCAACCCCTGGCCAGAGAGGGAGGTAAGCTCACCGGCGTCACTGTGGTCAACGGCGAGGCGATCCGAGGGAACCGGCGTGCTCAGGGAGCAGTCGCCGTTCAGGTGGAGGTGGAGGCGGTCGCTGGAGTGGCCTGGTTCGCCGACGACGAGGTCTCACGGCGGAGGAGCTTCGGGCGTTGTCGGTTCCGGCCGTTTCTGGCTGCAAATGAAGCGGGGGAGAAAGGGGAAATGATTAGTGAGCCGTGGCGGTTCCAGATCGAGGAAGAGGAGCGGCGGAGAGGGCTGTACCCTGAGATCAACGGCGACTCGAGGCGGTGGAGCTAGAGCTTGATCTCGAGCTCGGGCTCGTTTGGAGAGGGGTGAGTGGTGTAGGGGGGTGATTAGGGGAGTGAGAGAGCGAGTGGTGAGGGGAGTAGGGCTCGGGGAGGCCCTTAAATAGGTGAACGGCAGGGTGCCGTGTACCCGTGCGCCGGTGGGCTCCTGCTCGCCGCCACAGGGCTCGGGAGGGTCTGGCGCCGTGTCTGGGGTGTTGCACTACAAAAAAATACACTTCCGTGATGATACGTGTTTGTCACAGTAGGTCGCGTTTTTGTCATGCATGTACATCCATGACAAATTTATGACAGAATCGAGATAGTCATACATGTGCTGTCGTAGAAGTGTTCGATGACATTACCAAAATTATCATCACGGAAGTGTCCACTTTCATGATGATAAATTGCGCGTCATAGAAGTTCTTTCGTCAAGGGTGACCGACACGTGGCATCCACCGTAACGGAACGCCGTTAAGCTATTGGGTCGGGTTTTGGATCCGATAACCCGTTAACAGCCCCGACCAATGGGGATTTTCCACGTGTAAAATCATCATTGGCTGGAGGAAACACGTGTCGGCTCATCATTGGGACAGATGTCATCCACTCATTGGACAGAAGGCGCCTATGATACGTCGACACGTGGCACGGCCAATCAGGTTTAAATGGGCCGACCCAACTAAAGGCCCACAAGATTTGGCGGCCCATAATGGGTCGGCCCAGTTAAAGGCCCACGAGATTTTGCGGACTATAATGGTCTGGCCCAGCTAAAGGCCCACAAGATTTCGCGAGCCATAATTGGCCGGCCCAGGTAAAGGCCCACAAGATTTTTGTGTGCCATAATGGGCCGGCCCAGGTAAAGGCCCACAAAATTCTTGCAGATCAAAATGGGCCAGCCCAGCTAAAGGCCCATGAAATTTGGCCGACATTAATGGGTCGGCCCAGCTGTAGGCCCATAAGACATTGAGGACCCTAGTAGGCCGGCCCATTAACTGGCTATCATGTTTTGGGCCAAATGCTGGCCCATAATTGATCTGGTCCATTAATGGCCTGCCATGTTCCGTGCCTAGTAATGGCCCATATAAGATCTGACCCATTAAAAGCCTCCCACTTTCTGGGCCAAATCACGGCCCAGATCAGGTCCATCCCATTAAGAGGCTTTGGGCTCAATTATGGCCCATATCAAATTCAGCCCGTTGACTGGACGCTATGCTTTTGGTCCCACTTGCTAAAGTCCCATTTAGTAATTCGGCCTGATATTAGTTTTGGCCTGTTAAGGGCCCATTTAACATTTTGGCCCTATATTAACTTCGGCCTGTTAAAAGCCCATCATAAAGTTGGGCCTAACTACAGCCCGGTTTGCATCCGGCCTGCTCGCAGCCGATATCTGATTGGGCCAAACAAGGACCGAGACAACTTTGGCCTGTTAAAAGCCCGTGAATTGATTGACACAATCATGGGCCAGGATCCATTTCGGGCTGCCGCCGGCCCGTGAGCTATTCTGCATGTTTCAGGCCCAGCCTACTTGTCAGCCTCTTAAAAGCCCATTGAGTTTTCTTGGGAAAAGAGGGTCGGAGGTTACTCAGCCTATTAAAGGCCCAAATCTACTAGTGGGCCAGTTTGACGGGGCCCATGATGCGGATCATACATCGTGATTGCATGACGGCCCGATTATGTACCATAATTTTACAGTTTGGCCGGTTTACTGCGAAGACAGGATATATATACAGTAAAGTAACTGAAGCATCATGAATAAGAAAAAGCCTAGACTATACAATAAAGAAATTACGACATATTACATCCACTGGGCATCAAAGTTCGCCACTATGATAGTAAAGCACAAGCAGACATTAGATTACATACACTGGGCATCAAAGATCGCCACCAGTGCAAATAAACACGCCGACAAAATAATATACAAAACCGACAGCACTTCAATAGACCGGCTGGGGAGATGCAGCGCAAGCAGCTGAGCAAGATGATGAGTCTGCACTTGTTCAACACTTATATCTTCCTCACTCTGAAAGATAAACAAGCAGACAGATGACAGGTTTTGGACATAAAAGTAACAGTGCTGACAATTCATCACATTTCTTACTGACGAATAAAGTGACACAGTTTAAAATCGCATTAACACAATATGGTATTGTTCTGGTCAAGACATGGCAGGAATTGACATTGTGAAGGAGTTGGCGGCTTCACGACACCACTGGATTACAGATCAAGAACTCATAAGTATCAATGGTTAGTGTGCTGTCAATTTATCCCATTTCAGATTGGCAAATAAAGAGGCGGTTTAAATAATAGTAGAATGATATGACATTGTTCATAGTTAAGACATTGCAGAATATGACATTGTGATGTAGAGGGTAGGTTCACCACACCACTGGATTACGGATTAAGAACAGAAGCATACATGAAGTGCAAAAGAAGATCACTTGCTATGTATAGTTTAATTTACATGGTATGATGAAGGAACTTGGTTGTACAACTGAAAACTTAAATTGAGAAGGACAAACTTTTGTTTATGAACTACATAATAAACTTTAAATATGCAATTTGATGCAAACACCAAAAATAAATAGTTGTTGCAGTCATGCCTAACCAAATATACACAACAAAGTTTGAAGGCTTGAGAAGGACAAACTTACATTACTGGTGAAGACGGGCTCTATAAAGCCCTTGTCCATGCTGATGGGGGGGGGGCAATTCAAGAAGTTTACCACCGAATGTTCTTCATAAGCATTGCCTTTATTCTACATTCTGTTAAGAGTAAATATGGATGTGATAATATATGAAAAAATGGAGAATATTTAAGATAAGATGAAGAGTGATGCTACATAACCAAGTAGCTATAAATGTATGTGCAGCAATACAGGCAAAAGGCACAGCCAAGAGCAATGCACAGCTAAACATCTTCAGTACCAACCTTATGGTAAGAGTAAATATAGATCTGATGTGTAGAAAATGGAGGGCAAAGGAAAATAACCTCCAGAGTGATGGTACATGAACAACTGCCTGTCAATATAAGTACACTGATAAGGGACATCATGTATTTACAAGAACAATGCAGAGCTAAAAAAATTCATTAGCATTGGATATATTCTACACTAATGTAACCATTCATACAGATCAGATAATTTGGAGCGAACAATTGATAAGCAAGCTATCATGCATACTGTTGTCACATAATGAACCAGGTATGTATGCAAGTACAATGATACAGGACAACAAGTACTAACAAGAGCAAAGCAGCGGGCAGCATATTTGTGATATCCTGTCGTTCTTTTCAAACTGGAATTCTTCTTTGAGATTTCATAGACAGTACCTCATCCTGGGAACGAGAGCAGTGCATAACAAGGTTTTTCCATTCAATGTCTTCTAAATTTAGCACAGGAGACTTCACCGGAAATCCGTTTATAGACTTTCCATCAAAGTGTGATTTCCTCAGGTAACATCGATACTGCAGCAATGCTTCCTTCAAAAGCACAAACAAGCTTTGCTCGTCATGACTATCCAGATTGACCCTCACCTAGTTACAACAATGTAATGTAAATCATTGACGTGTTCGATCAGCAGAAAACAGGAAAATAATAACCATGAATAATAGCACTTACACGTAAGTTGGACAGGAAGATGTGAAAATGGTGTTTGTCTTCACTATAATATTCCCATGATGGGAATATATGCACGTAGTCCCTAACAACATTGAAATCATTGTCTTTTAAATTGGGAATAAATGGAGTGGGGTTCCAATCTACAGGAATTGGTCGTCTCTGCAGTTGGGATAGGTCTTCGGCCGGTGGACTTGCTGTACTTTTTGCTGGAGTGGGATTTTTCTATGGTACGGCTGGTGCTATGGCAAATTAAATCGGTATACCATTTGCTGGAGTGCTGGTCCTGTGTGGTGGGGCTAGTGGTGTGGCCAGTGAAGTATGGGTACAGTCTGCTGGAGTCGGTCCTATGTTTTGTGTCACTGGTTGTACATCCAATATAAGTGGGGCGCTGTCTGATTTCTCCGGCACCACCATGTTTTTCAAGGACTTTGCTGGTGCTCCTTCAGGTTTGGCAATCACCCTCTTCCTTTTTGATGTCTGATTCACAAGAACAACATTTGAGTGGAAAAACATGGTATGACGACAGATGGAATATGTATTGATAATGGATGGGCATAGCATCTCGAGTTATAGGATGAGTAAACTAAGCAGATGGTGGTGCAACAATGTAGAAGAAATGCAAGATATGCGCAATCAATAAAACCTTGCCAAATTAGAACAGGCACCTTGATGGGTGAACAGGACAGGCCATCTGCCTTTGACTCCTCGAGGTTAGAATAGTCATTAGAATGATATTCTGAACAAGAATCAACAGGTGGGGAGCGTACGAGTTTCATGGCTTCCAAAATGGCACTCAATGCCTTGGTGCCAATTTTGTAAGTCATTGCAGTGTTCCACAATATTCTTCTGATGCGTGGATTCTGATATTCACTCTAATTGCGTATAATATCTGAGAACCATGAAAACCTAAATAGTTGTGAGATTATCTTTGTAATGCAGATGATATTCTAATATAGGGGCGCCCCTGTAAACACTTATGTGCTATCACTGGATTCTGATGAGAGAGCTCATGTGTGCCATAATATCATGTGTGCATTTATATAATCTGGCACAAGTACACAAAAAAATAGGCTCCAGAAGTAAGGATAGCTGGCAGATGATAGGTTCATAATATACTGTATAGATAGTTTATTGCCAAACCATGATAACAAGAGCACACAGCAACTAGGAAGATCATAGTGTACATAACAGGGGTACACCATAACCACGATATATAAATCGGGAATGTGGAACTTGCTTGAAAATATGGTGTTGTATTGCCGCTAGTAATTGAAAGCCTATTGATCGCGTACAGGCCAGCACTATCGAACATGGTAAAGAAGAGCAAGCAGATTTTGGATAATAAAATGTTGGTTGCGCAGTGCCCACACATGATGAACCGGAGCGCATTAAGAATGCAACTCCCATCTGCCTCTCGACCATTTCAGGCGGTTGGATGAAGATCCTACGTCTCCTAACCCTTCTTCTTCCTTGTCTATGATTCTTCCCATACATAACACCGCACGGGCCGCCGGCCGGACCACCGGCCCCCACCACCTGTGTTCCTCCGCCACTCCCACCCCCCACCCGTGTCGAGTTTTCTTCGTTCGGCAAGGCCCCACAATCACCCGAGCCCCTTGGATCGCACCGGCGAACTCCGGCGAGCTCTGAAAAATTGACTGACCCAATTTGGAAATTTAGTCTACTGTGATTCAACTAGTGTGGAATATAAAAGGGGAAAACCATAAGCATTGGGAGTATAGTGTTGAGCGTGCCATGGTGGATCTGAAGGTGCAAACCGGACAAAGGCAACTTCGCAACCAAGACAAGAAATCAGAGTAAAGCAGTGGCGATCTATTTTCTTGCTGCGATAAATAAGTTGAGCAGATACGAAATAGTACCGCCTCTGGTGCGGCGCCATGTACGCATCTTGTGAGAATTTGACGGTGCTGCGGTAGCGATGGCTGTTGGCGGTGTGGAAGCAGATCTAGGAGGGTAGACGGTGGCGGCGGGGCGCGGTGGACGAGACGGTCGTAGGAGCGGCGCCAACAAGGTGGACGACGGCGGGGATGAAGCGAGAGCACGGGATGCAAGGATCCTGGTCCGAAGGCGTGGATGAGAGAGGTCGACCTCTTGTAATGGACGGTGGCGTCGGGGTATCAGCTCCGGCATGGTGGAGGAGGACGGCGGTGGATGGGGTGGCGGACGGCAGCGGACGGAAGAGGGTGGGGTGGAGAGGGTGTTTTGGCGCCCACGGAGTACGAATGGGGAAAAGGGAGGTGGAGAGGAAGGGGGGGACCATGTAGTCAGGGCGTGCTTGTCTCAAATGCGAGGAAATTTACAAACTTAGCCCCCGTTTCAAATTTCTACTACGTACATCACATCAACATTTGTCGGTTGGGGATAGGACGGTAATCTCGCATACACCGAATATTTGCCGACGAGAGTTTGTTTTTGGCGCCCACCGTGTATGAATATGAATCGGGGAGGGAGTCGATTTCGGCCGAGGGCACACTGTGTTTCGGCGCCCACCGTGTATGAATCTGGGTGAGAGGCGGTTACGTCACGTTTGGGTGAAATTACAAACCTACCCCTATCGAAACCTATAGAAATCCAGCAGATAGGCTTTGCGCGGCATGGATAGGCAGTAGTGATTTCCATCTCGCAGATTTTGGTTTCGGGCGGTTACTGCGACTTTCCCCACTTTGTTCAAATTTTGCCCAGTGCACGTTTACCGTGCCAACTCAATACGAATCCCGTTTGTATTCTACTATTTTTTTCGGGCGGGATCCATTTTCAATTGTAATTACATTCTATATACATCATTTTTTTACATATATACTTTCAAATGCACAACACCATTTATACATAAATATGGTTTACAAATGGCATGATCTCAGATTCATAAGGTTGTATCCATCAATTTGGATTTTCAAATATTTGAAACCACTTTATGTTGAAATCCAATGTATGCATTCCTCCCTAACTGTCTCCAATTAATGTGTGTTTCATGCGGGTTTTTTTAACTCTCAAACATGTATAATGTGTTTCACACACGCAACATATAGTGTAATCCCGTTTAGACACTAATTGCATATAAACCATGCATTGTTTGTAATTGAAGAATCTATGGATCACCAATATTGATAAACTATATAACATTACACGTGTGCCCAAATTCAAATGAATATGCATGTTTGATACACCAATTTGTGTTATGATATTATCGATGTCGTGATCTCCAGTTTAAATATTTGAATCCCCTTTAATCCAGATATTCGTCTCATATAGCTATCACTCATGCTTATATAGGACTATCTCTCTGGACGTATACACGTTCATCGTCTCTCAGGCATCTCTCGTGCTACTTGTATGTCGACAATGATCTTTTATCTTCGTAACACACTGAAGGTACTCTCTCCATCGACCTTCATCACTCTATCTCTCTCTAAGTATATCTCGCTCGCTGCTATGTGTCTCTAGCTATGATTATCCATGTGGAATCTCTTTCTCTCACATAAACACAAAACTTTGTCTCTCGGGGTCTCATTTCTCTCAACTATTCCCATGTGTGCCCCTCGCACACCCCTCATACAGAGATGTCTTTCGCTCCTTAGATATGAGAACCTACGACTCTTCCTCTTCAATATCTCTTTCTCACACACAATCACAAACTCTGTCTCCCAGGGTCTCATATTTCTCCATTGTTCTCTTGTATGTCGCTCAAACACACCCTCTATACCTAGAGATATCTTGTGTTCCCTCATATGTCTCTCTAGCTATCACTCTCGTTGTGAAATATCTTTCTCTCTCGCAGACACAAAACTCCGTCTCTCGGGATCTCATTTCTCTCTAATATTTGTTTGTATGTGACTCACATGCACCCTCTCTCTATCTCTCTCACACCCACACACATAACCCAGCCTTCTGATCCACTCGACTCCTATCTCTAGCACACACTAGCTAGCATCTTTTATCTTTCTATTTATCTGTTTCTCCATCAACCTTCTGTCTCGCCCTCACTCTTGATTCCTATCACGCACACTACATATGTTTCTCTCTACATGCATGCAGTTAAGTGCCCTCTCACACACATATATAACTTCACCCTTTGAACCACCCGACGGTCATCTCCGACACCCAAACTAACAGATGTCTCTCTAGCTAGCATCTCCATCTCTGTATGTATCTGTAGTTTCTCCGTCAACATTTCTTTCTCGCACGTAGTCTTGCTTCCTATCACACACATTATATATGTCTATCCATACATATGCATTTATAGGTTGATCTCTTTTGCACAATTGTGGCGCCTCACCCCCTTTGCTCATCATAGATGCACGCTCCAGCCCACGCCACTATCTCTTAAAGACAAAAACACATGCTCAATTGTCGGGCCTTCTTCCCTGCATTCTCACATGCATGCATATTGTCATACCGATCCATCTCTCCCATGTCGTTGATCTTAGGACTTATGTCTTCTATCTTTTATCTCGATCATGCGCGCGCGCACACACATCCCACGTATACATGTATACCTCTCACACATGCACGTTCAAGGTCTCTATGTCTCCATACATAGTTAATTACCCTCAATCCTAACATCACATCAAATCGTTCTCCTCTTTTGTACACATAACTTCCGCCTGGATGGGCAAAACACACACTCACACTTAACAATCTCCTTCTAGCTACCCCCCCCCTCGCCCCGCGCGCCTCTCACTCTTCCCCTATGTCCCCGAAACCAATAAGACCATCCCTTTGTTTAATTCCTGCCTACATGCACCATCGATATATAGTAGTCTTCCATGGTGTCTCTCGAACAAACACGTTCTCTCGATGTCGACTCCTCTCACACGCACGCACCTTCTCTTCCCTCCTACGGGCATTTTCTCTCTCGCACCCCATCGTTGGTGGCCTCGGCCATACACATCACCTCTCTATGATGAAGCCATGCACACTTAAATTACATCCGCCACAGAGGACCCCGGGACACACACACACGCGCGCGCGCGCACACACACACACACACACACGCACGCACCACCACCCCACACACACACTAAGACTCCATCTCTCTCTCTCTC